>NC_054480.1:81498764-81635565 GCF_017639515.1 Carcharodon carcharias | reverse complement strand
TGAATTTGTGAAGGTTGGGAGTTGGATGTTGTGCAGTGAGAGTGTTTGAAGGTTGGGAGTTGGATGGTGTGCAGTGTGAGTGTGTGAAGGTTGGGAGTTGGATGTTGTGCAGTTTGAGTGTGTGAAGGTGGGGAGTTGGATGGTGTGCAGTGTGTGTGTGTGAAGTTGGGGAGTTGTATGGTGTACAGTGTGAGGGTGAGGATTTGGATGGCGGACGTTGTGAGTGTGTGATGGTTGTGCTTTGGATGGAGTATAGTTTGTGAGAGGCTGAGGAGTTGGATGGTGTACAGTGTGAGCATGTGAACGTGCGGATTTGGATGGGGTACAATCTGGGTGCAGGAGGGGATTTCGATGGGGTGCAGTGTGAGTGTGTGAAGCTTGGGTGTTGGATGGTGTACAGTGTGAGTGTGTGCAGGTGGGTATTTGGATGGGGTGCAGTGTGAGTGTGTGAATCCTGGGAGTTGGATGGGGTGCAGTGTGAGTGTGTGAAGGCTGGGAGTTGGATGGTGTGCAGTGTCAGTGTGTGAAGGTTGGGAGTTGGATGGTGTGCAGTGTGATTTTGTGAAGGTTGGAAGTTGGATGGTGTGCAGTGTGATTTTGCGAAGGTTGGGAGTTGGATGGTGTGCAGTGTGATTGTGTGAAGGTTGGGAGTTGGATGGTGTGCAGTGTGAGTGTGTGAAGGTTGGGAGTTGGATGGTGTGCAGTGTGAGTGTGTGAATGTTGGGAGTTGGATGGGGTGCAGTGTGAGTGTGTGAATGTTCGGAATTGTATGGTGTGCAGTGTGATTGTGTGAAGGTTGGGAGTTGGATGGTGTGCAGTGTGAGTGTGTGAAGGTTGTGAGTCGGAAGGTGTGAAGTGTGAATGTGTGAAGGTGTGTAGTGGGATGGTGTGCATTGTGAGTGTGTGAATGTTGGGAGTTGGATGGGGTACAGTTTGATTGTGTGAAGGTTGTGAGTTGGATGGTGTGCAGTGTGAGTGTGTGAAGGTTGGGAGTTGGATGGTGTGCAGTGTGATTGTGTGAAGGTGGGGGGTTGGATGGTGTGCAGTGTGAGTGTGTGAAGGTGGGGAGTTGGATGGTGTACAGTGTGAGGTTGAGGATTTGGACGGCGGACGTTGTGAGTGTGTGATGGTTGTTCTTTGGATGGGTTATAGTTTGTGAGAGGCTGAGGAGTTGGATGGTGTACACTGTGAGCATGTGAACGTGCGGATTTGGATGGGGTAAAGTCTGTGTGCAGGTGGGGATTTCGATGGGGTGCAGTGTGAGTGTGTGAAGCTTGGGTGTTGGATGGTGTACAGTGTGAGTGTGTGCAGGTGGGTATTTGGATGGGGTGCAGTGTGACTGTGTGAAGCTTGGGAGTTGGATGGTGTTCAGCGTGAGTGTGTGCAGGTGGGGAGTTGGATGGTGTGCAGTGTGAGTGTGTGAAGGTTGGGAGTGGGATGGTGTGCAGTGTGAGTGTGTGAAGGTTGGGAGTTGGATGGTGTGCAGTGTGAGTGTGTGAAGATTGGGAGTTGGATGGTGTGCAGTGTGTTTGTGTGAAGGTGGGGAGTTGGATGGTGTGCAGTGTGAGTGTGTGAAGTTGGGGAGTTGGATGGTGTACAGTGTGAGGGTGAGGATTTGGATGGCGGACGTTGTAAGTGTGTGATGGTTGTGCTTTGGATGGGGTATAGTTTGTGAGAGGCTGAGGAGTTGGATGGTGTACAGTGTGAGCAAGTGAACGTGCGGATTTGGATGGGGTACAGTCTGTGTGCAGGTGGGGATTTCGATGGGGTGCAGTGTGAGTGTGTGAATCTTGGGTGTTGTATGGTGTACAGTGTGAATGTGTGCAGGTGGGTATTTGGATGGGGTGCAGTGTGAGTGTGTGAATCTTGGGAGTTGGATGGTGTGCAGCGTTAGTGTGTGCAGGTGGGGAGTTGGATGGTGTACAGTGTGAGTGTGTGCCGGTTGGGATTTGGATAGGGTACAGTGCGAGAGTGTTCAGGTTGGGATTTGGATATGGTACAGTGTGAGTGTGTGCAGGTTGGGAGTTGGATTGTCTGCAGTGTGAGTGTGTGAAGGTTGGGAGTTGGATGGTGTGCAGTGTGAGTGTGTGAAGTTTGGGAGTTGGATGGTGTGCAGTGTGATTGTGTGAAGGTTGGGAGTTGGATGGTGTGCTGTGTGATTGTGCGAAGGTTGAGAGCTGGATGGTGTGCAGTGTGATTGTGTGATGTTTGGGAGTTGGATGTTGTGCAGTGTGAGTGTGTGAAGTTTGGGAGTTGGATGGGGTGCAGTTAGAGGGTGTTAAGTTTCGGATTTGATTGGTGTGCAGTGTGATTGTGTGAAGGTTGGGAGTTGGATGGTGTGCAGTGTGAGTGTGTGAAGGTTGGGAGTTGGATGGTGTACAGTGTGAGTGTGTGAAAGTGGGGAATTGGATGGTGTCCAGTTTGAGGGTGAGGGTTTGGATGGCGGACGTTATGAGTGTGTGATGGTTGTGCTTTGGATGGGGTATAGTTTGTGAGAGGCTGAGGAGTTGGATGGTGTACAGTGTGAGCAAGTGAACGTGCGGAGTTGGATGGGGTACAGTCTGTTTGTAGGTGGGGATTTGGATGGTGTTCAGTGTGAGTGTGTGAAGGTTGGGAGTTGGATGGTGTTCAGTGTGATTGTGTGAAGGTTGTGAGTCGGATGGTGTGAAGTGTGAATGTGTGAATGTGTGTAGTTTGATGGTGTGCAGTGTGAGTGTGTGAAGGTTGGGAGTTGGATGGTGTGCAGATTGAATTTGTGAAGGTTGGGAGTTGGATGGTGTGCAGTGTGAGTGTGTGAAGATTGTGAGTTGGATGGTGTGAATTGTGAGTGTGTGAAGGTTGGGAGTTGGATGGTGTGCAGTCTGAAAGTGTGAAGGTTGGGAGTTGGATGGTGTGCAGTGTGATTCTGTGAAGTTTGGGATTTGGATGGTGTGCAGTGTGAGTGTGTGAAGGTTGGTAGTTGGATGGTGTACGGTTTGATTGTGTGAAGTTTGGGAATTGGATGGTGTTCAGTTTGAGTGTGTGAAGTTTGGGAGTTGGATGGTGTGCAGTGTGAGTGTGTGAAGGTTGGGAGTTGGATGGTGTGCAGTGTGAGTGTGTGAAGGTTGGGTGTTGGATCGTGTACAGTGTGATTGTGCGAAGGTTCGGAGTTGGATGGGGTACAGTGTGAGTGTGTTAAGATTGGGAGTTGGATGGTGTGCGGTGTCAGTGTGTGAAGGTTGGGAGTTGGATGGTGTGCAGTGTGAGTGTGTGAAGGTGGGGAGTTGGATGGTGTGCAGTGTGAGTGTGTGAAGTTGGGGAGTTGGATGGTGTACAGTGTGAGGGTGAGGATTTAGATGGCGGACATGTGACTGTGTGATGGTTGTGCTTTGGATGGGGTATAGTTTACGAGAGGCTGAGGAGTTGGATGGTGTACACTGTGAGCATGTGAACGTGCAGATTTGGATGGGGTACAGTCTGTGTGCAGGTGGGGATTTCGATGGGGTGCAGTGTGAGTGTGTGAAGCTTGGGTGTTGGATGTTGTACAGTGTGAGTGTGTGCAGGTGGGTATTTGCATGGGGTGCAGTGTGAGTGTGTGAAGCTTGGGAGTTGGATGGTGTGCAGCGTGAGTGTGTGCAGGTTGGGAGTTGGATGGTGTACAGTGTTAGTGTGTGCAGGTTGGGATTTGGATAGGGTACAGTGTGAGTGTGTGAATGTTGGGAGTTGGATGGTGTGCAGTGTGAGTTTGTGAAGTTTGGGAGTTGGATGGTGTGCAGTGTGAGTGTGTGAAGGTTGGGAGTTGGATGGTGTGCAGTGTGATTTTGTTAAGGTTGGAAGTTGGATGGTGTGCAGTGTGAGTGTGTGAAGGTTCGGAGTTGTATGTTGTGCAGTTTTAATTTTGTGAATGTTGGGAGTTGGATGGTGTGCAGTGTGAGTGTGTGAAGGTTGGGAGTTGGATGGTGTACAGTGTGAGTGTGTGAAAGTGGGGAGTCGGATGGTGTACAGTGTGAGGGTGAGGATTTGGATGGGTGATGTTGTGAGTGTCTGATGGTTGTGCTTTGGATGGGGTATAGTTTGTGAGAGGCTGAGGAGTTGGATGGTGTACAGTGTGAGCATGTGAACGTGCGGAATTGGATGGGGTAAAGTCTGTTTGCAGTTGGGGATTTGGATGGTGTTCAGTGTGAGTGTGTGAAGGTTGGGAGTTGGATGGTGTGCAGTGTGATTGTGTGAAGGTTGTGAGTCGAATGGTGTGAAGTGTGAATGTGTGAAGGTGTGTAGTTGGATGGTGTGCAGTGTGAATTTGTGAAGGTTGTGAGTTGGATGTTGTGCAGTGTGAGTGTTTGAAGGTTGGGAGTTGGATGGTGTGCAGTGTGAGTGTGTGAAGGTTGGGAGTTGGATGGTGTGCAGTTTGAGTGTGTGAAGGTTGGGAGTTGGATGGGGTACAGTTTGATTGTGCGAAGTTTGGGAGTTGGATGGTGTGCAGTGTGAGTGTGTGAAGGATGGGAGTTGGATGGTGTGCAGTGTGAGTGTGTGAAGGTGGGGAGTTGGATGGTGTACAGTGTGAGGGTGAGGATTTGGATGGCGGACGTTGTGAGTGTCTGATAGTTGTGCTTTGGATGGGGTTTAGTTTGTGAGATGCTGAGGAGTTGGATGATGTACAGTGTGAGCATGTGAACTTGCGGATTTGGATGGGGTACAGTCTGTGTGCAGTTGGGGATTTGGATGGTGTTCAGTGTGAGTGTGTGAAGGTTGGGAGTTGGATGGTGTGCAGTGTGATTGTGTGAAGGTTGTTTGTCGGATGGTGTGAAGTGTGAATGTGTGAATGTGTGTAGTTGGATGGTGTGCAGTGTGAGTGTGTGAAGGTTGGGCGTTGGATGTTGTGCAGTGTGAATGTGTGAAGGTTGGGAGTTGGATGGTGTGCAGTGTGAGTGTGTGAAGATTGGGAGTTGGATGGGGTACAGTTTGATTGTGTGAAGGTTGGGAGTTGGATGGTGTGCAGTGTGAGTGTGTGAAGGTTGGGAGTTGGATGGTGTGCAGTGTTATTGTGTGAAGGTGGGGGGTTGGATGTTGTGCAGTGTGAGTGTGTGAAGGTGGGGAGTTGGATGGTGTGCAGTGTGATTTTGTGAAGGTTGGAAGTAGGATGGTGTGCAGTGTGAGTGTGTGAAGGTTCGGAGTTGTATGGTGTGCAGTGTGAGTGTGTGAAGGTTGGGAGTTGGATGGTGTACAGTGTGAGTGTGTGAAAGTGGGGAGTTGGATGGTGTACAGTGTGAGGGTGAGGATTTTTTTGGGTGATATTGTGAGTGTGTGATGGTTGTGCTTTGGATGGGGTATTGTTTGTGAGAGGCTGAGGAGTTGGATGGTGTACAGTGTGAGCATGTGAACGTGCGGATTTGGATGGGGTAAAATCTGTTTGCAATTGGGAATTGGATGGTGTTCAGTGTGAGTGCGTGAAGGTTGGGAGTTGGATGGTGTGCAGTGTGATTGTGTGAAGGTTGTGAGTCGGATGGTGTGAAGTGTGAATGTGTGAAGGTGTGGAGTTGGATGGTGTGCAGTGTGAGTTTGTGAAGGTTGGGAGTTGGATGTTGTGCAGTGTGAATTTGTGAAGGTTTGAAGTTGGATGGTGTGCAGTGTGAGTGTGCGAAGGTTGGGAGTTGGATGGTGTGCAGTGTGAGTGTGTGAAGGTTGGGAGTTGGATGGTGTGCAGTGTGAGTGTGTGAAGATTGGGAGTTGGATGGTGTGAATTGTGAGTGTGTGAAGGTTGGGAGTTGGATGGTGTGCAGTCTGAATGTGTGAAGGTTGTGAGTTGGATGGTGTGCAGCGTGATTGTGTGAAGTTTGGGATTTGGATGGTGTGCAGTGTGAGTGTGTGAAGGTTGGTAGTTGGATGGTGTACGGTTTGATTGTGTGAAGTTTGGGAATTGGATGGTGTGCAGTTTGAGTGTGTGAAGTTTGGGAGTTGGATGGTGTGCAGTGTGAGTGTGTGAAGGTTGGGAGTTGGATGGTGTGCAGTGTGAGTGTGTGAAGGTTGGTAGTTGGATCGGGAACAGTGTGATTGTGCGAAGGTTCGGAGTTGGATGGGGTACAGTGTGAGTGTGTTAAGTTTGGGAGTTGGATGGTGTGCAGTGTCAGTGTGTGAAGGTTGGGAGTTGGATGGTGTGCAGTGTGAGTGTGTGAAGGTGGGGAGTTGGATGGTGTGCAGTGTGAGTGTGTGAAGTTGGGGAGTTGGATGGTGTACAGTGTGAGGGTGAGGATTTAGATGGCGGACATGTGACAGGGTGATGGTTGTGCTTTGGATGGGGTATAGTTTACGAGAGGCTGAGGAGTTGGATGGTGTACACTGTGAGCCTGTGAACGTGCCGATTTGGTTGGGGTACAGTCTGTGTGCAGGTGGGGATTTCGATGGGGTGCAGTGTGAGTGTGTGCAGCTTGGGTGTTGGATGTTGTACAGTGTGAGTGTGTGCAGGTGGGTATTTGCATGGGGTGTAGTGTGAGTGTGTGAAGCTTGGGAGTTGGATGGTGTGCAGCGTGAGTGTGTGCAGGTTGGGAGTTGGATGGTGTACAGTGTTAGTGTGTGCAGGTTGGGATTTGGATAGGGTACAGTGTGAGTGTGTGCAGGTTAGGATTTGGATAGGGTACAGTGTGAGTGTGTGAACGTTGGGAGTTGGATGGTGTGCAGTGTGAGTTTGTGAAGGTTGGGAGTTGGATGGTGTGCAGTGTGAGTGTGTGAAGGTTGGGAGTTGGATGTTGTGCAGTGTGAGTGTGTGAAGGTTCGGAGTTGTATGTTGTGCAGTTTTAATTTTGTGAATGTTGGGAGTTGGATGGTGTGCAGTGTGAGTGTGTGAAGGTTGGGAGTTGGATGGTGTACAGTGTGAGTGTGTGAAAGTGGGGAGTCGGATGGTGTACAGTGTGAGGGTGAGGATTTGGATGGGTGATGTTGTGAGTGTCTGATGGTTGTGCTTTGGATGGGGTATAGTTTGTGAGAGGCTGAGGAGTTGGATGGTGTACAGTGTGAGCATGTGAACGTGCGGATTTGGATGGGGTAAAGTCTGTTTGCAGTTGGGGATTTGGATGGTGTTCAGTGTGAGTGTGTGAAGGTTGGGAGTTGGATGGTGTGCAGTGTGATTGTGTGAAGGTTGTGAGTCGAATGGTGTGAAGTGTGAATGTGTGAAGGTGTGTAGTTGGATGGTGTGCAGTGTGAATTTGTGAAGGTTGGGAGTTGGATGTTGTGCAGTGTGAGTGTTTGAAGGTTGGGAGTTGGATGGTGTGCAGTGTGAGTGTGTGAAGGATGGGAGTTGGATGTTGTGCAGTTTGAGTGTGTGAAGGTGGGGAGTTGGATGGAGTACAGTGTGAGGGTGAGGATTTGGATGGCGGACGTTGTGAGTGTCTGATAGTTGTGCTTTGGATGGGGTTTAGTTTGTGAGATGCTGAGGAGTTGGATGATGTACAGTGTGAGCATGTGAACTTGCGGATTTGGATGGGGTACAGTCTGTGTGCAGTTGGGGATTTGGATGGTGTTCAGTGTGAGTGTGTGAAGGTTGGGAGTTGGATGGTGTGCAGTGTGATTGTGTGAAGGTTGTGAGTCGGATGGTGTGAAGTGTGAATGTGTGAATGTGTGTAGTTGGATGGTGTGCAGTGTGAGTGTGTGAAGGTTGGGCGTTGGATGTTGTGCAGTGTGAATGTGTGAAGGTTGGGAGTTGGATGGTGTGCAGTGTGAGTGTGTGAAGGTTGGGAGTTGGATGGGGTACAGTTTGATTGTGTGAAGGTTGGGAGTTGGATGGTGTGCAGTGTGAGTGTGTGAAGGTTGGGAGTTGGATGGTGTGCATTGTTATTGTGTGAAGGTGGGGAGTTGGATGTTGTGCAGTGTGATTTTGTGAAGGTTGGAAGTAGGATGGTGTGCAGTGTGAGTGTGTGAAGGTTCGGAGTTGTATGGTGTGCAGTGTGATTGTGTGAATGTTGGGAGTTGGATGGTGTACAGTGTGAGTGTGTGAAAGTGGGGAGTTGGATGGTGTACAGTGTGAGGGTGAGGATTTTTTTGGGTGATATTGTGAGTTTGTGATGGTTGTGCTTTGGATGGGGTATTGTTTGTGAGAGGCTGAGGAGTTGGATGGTGTACAGTGTGAGCATGTGAACGTGCGGATTTGGATGGGGTAAAATCTGTTTGCAATTGGGGAATTGGATGGTGTTCAGTGTGAGTGTGTGAAGGTTGGGAGTTGGATGGTGTGCAGTGTGATTGTGTGAAGGTTGTGAGTCGGATGGTGTGAAGTGTGAATGTGTGAAGGTGTGGAGTTGGCTGGTGTGCAGTGTGAGTTTATGAAGGTTGGGAGTTGGATGTTGTGCAGTGTGAATTTGTGAAGGTTTGGAGTTGGATGGTGTGCAGAGTGAGTGTGTGAAGGTTGGGAGTTGGATGGTGTGCAGTGTGAGTGTGTGAAGGTGGGGAGTTGGATGGTGTCCAGTGTGAGGGTGAGGATTTGGATGGCAGACGGTGTGAGTGTGTGATGGTTGTGCTTTGGATGGGGTATAGTTTGTGAGAGGCTGAGGAGTTGGATGGTGTACAGTGTGAGCATGTGAACGTGCGGATTTGGATGGGGTACAGTCTGTGTGCAGGTGGGGATTTCGATGGGGTGCAGTGTGAGTGTGTGAAGCTTGGGTGTTGGATGGTGTACAGTGTGAGTGTGTGCAGCTGGGTATTTGGATGGGGTGCAGTGTGAGTGTGTGAAGCTTGGCAGTTGGATGGTGTGCAGCGTGAGTGTGTGCAGGTTGGGAGTTGGATGGTGTACAGTGTGAGTGTGTGCAGGTTGGCATTTGGATAGGGTACAGTGTGAGTGTGTGCAGGTTGGGTTTTGGATAGGTCACAGTGTGATTGTGTGAAGGTTGTGAGTCGGATGGTGTGAAGTGTGAATGTGTGAACGTATGTAGTTGGATGGTGTGCAGTGTGAGTGTGTGAATGTTGGGAGTTGGATGTTGTGCAGTGTGAATTTGTTAAGGTTGGGAGTTGGATGGTGTGCAGTGTGCGTGTGTGAAGGTTGGGAGTTGGATGGTGTGCAGTGTGAGTGTGTGAAGGTTGGGAGTTGGATGGTGTGCAGTGTGAGTGTGTGAAGGATGGGAGTTGGATGGGGTACAGTTTGATTGTGCGAAGGTTGTTGTTGGATGGTGTGTAGTGTGAGTGTGTGAAGGTTGGGAGTTGGATGGTGTGCAGTGTGAGTGTGTGAAAGTGGGGAGTTGGATGGTGTACAGTGTGAGGGTGAGGATTTGGATGGCGGACGTTGTGAGTGTCTGATGGTTGTGCTTTGGATGGGGTATAGTTTGTGAGAGGTTGAGGAGTTGGATGGTGTACAGTGTGAGCATGTGA
This sequence comes from Carcharodon carcharias, assembly GCF_017639515.1. Taxonomy (NCBI): domain Eukaryota; kingdom Metazoa; phylum Chordata; class Chondrichthyes; order Lamniformes; family Lamnidae; genus Carcharodon; species Carcharodon carcharias. The sequence goes on along the minus strand of NC_054480.1, from coordinate 81,626,238 downwards.
ACTTGCGGATTTGGATGGGGTACAGTCTGTGTGCAGTTGGGGATTTGGATTGTGTTCAGTGTGAGTGTGTGAAGGTTGGGAGTTGGATGGTGTGCAGTGCGATTGTGTGAAGGTTGTGAGTCGGATGGTGTGAAGTGTGAATGTGTGGAGGTTTGTAGTTGGATGGTGTGCAGTGTGAGTGTGTGAAGGTTGGGAGTTGGATGTTGTGCAGTGTGAGTGTGTGAAAGTTGGGAGTTGGATGGTGTGCAGTTTGAGTGTGTGAAGGTTGGGAGTTGGATGGTGTACAGTGTGAGGTTGAGGATTTGGATGGCGGACGTTGTGAGTGTCTGATGGTTGTGCTTTGGATGGGGTATAGTTTGTGAGAGGCTGAGGAGTTGGATGGTGTACAATGTGAGCATGTGAACTTGCGGATTTGGATGGGGTACAGTCTGTGTGCAGGTGGGGATTTCGATGGGGTGCAGTGTGAGTGTGTGAAGCTTGGGTGTTGGATGTTGTACAGTGTGAGTGTGTGCAGGTGGGTATTTGCATGGGGTGCAGTGTGAGTGTGTGAAGCTTGGGAGTTGGATGGTGTGCAGCGTGAGTGTGTGCAGGTTGGGAGTTGGATGGTGTACAGTGTTAGTGTGTGCAGGTTGGGATTTGGATAGGGTACAGTGTGAGTGTGTGCAGGTTGGGATTTGGATAGGGTACAGTGTGAGTGTGTGAAGGTTGGGAGTTGGATGGTGTGCAGTGTGAGTGTGTGAATGTTGGGAGTTGGATGGTGTGTAGTGTGAGTGTGTGGAGGTTGGGAGTTGTATGGTGTGCAGTGTGATTTTGGGAAGGTTGGAAGTTGGATGGTGTGCAGTGTGAGTGTGTGAAGTTTCGGAGTTGTATGTTGTGCAGTTTGATTTTGTGAATGTTGGGAGTTGGATGGTGTGCAGTGTGAGTGTGTGAAGGTTGGGAGTTGGATGGTGTAAAGTGTGAGTGTGTGAAAGTGGGGAGTCGGATGGTGCACAGTGTGAGGGTGAGGATTTGGATGGGTGATGTTGTGAGTGTCTGATGGTTGTGCTTTGGATGGGGTATAGTTTGTGAGAGTCTGAGGAGTTGGATGGTGTACAGTTTGAGCATGTGAACGTGCGGATTTGGATGGGGTAAAGTCTGTTTGCAGTTGGGGATTTGGATGGTGTTCAGTGTGAGTGTGTGAAGGTTGGGAGTTGGATGGTGTTCAGTGTGATTGTGTGAAGGTTGTGAGTCGGATGGTGTGAAATGTGACGGTGTGTAGTTGGATGGTGTGCAGTGTGAGTGTGTAAAGGTTGGGTGTAGGATGTTGTGCAGTGTGAATGTGTGAAGTTTGGGAGTTGGATGGTGTGCAGTGTGAGTGTTTGAAGGTTGGGAGTTGGATGGGTACAGTTTGATTGTGTGAAGGTTGGGAGTTGGATGGTGTGCAGTGTGAGTGTTTGAAGGTTGGGAGTTGGATGGTGTGCATTGTTATTGTGTGAAGGTGGGGGGTTGGATGTTGTGCAGTGTGAGTGTGTGAAGGTTGGGAGTTGGATGGTGTGCAGTGTGATTTTGTGAAGGTTGGAAGTTGGATGGTGTGCAGTGTGAGTGTGTGAAGGTTTGGAGTTGTATGGTGTGCAGTGTGATTGTGTGAATGTTGGGAGTTGGATGGTGTGCAGTGTGAGTTTGTGAAGGTTGGGAGTTGGATGGTGTACAGTGTGAGTGTGTGAAAGTGGGGAGTTGGATGGTGTAGAGTGTGAGGGTGAGGATTTTTTTGTGTGATTTTGTGAGTGTCTGATGGTTGTGCTTTGGATGGGGTATTGTTTGTGAGAGGCTGAGGAGTTGGATGGTGTACATTGTGAGCATGTGAACGTGCGGATTTGGATGGGGTAAAGTCTGTTTGCAGTTGGGGATTTGGATGGTGTTCAGTGTGAGTGTGTGAAGGTTGGGAGTTGGATGGTGTGCAGTGTGATTGTGTGAAGGTTGTGAGTCGGATGGTGTGAAATGTGAATGTGTGACGGTGTGTAGTTGGATGGTGTGCAGTGTGAGTGTGTGAAGGTTGGGCGTTGGATGTTGTGCAGTGTGAATGTGTGAAGTTTGGGAGTTGGATGGTGTGCAGTGTGAGTGTGTGAAGGTTGGGAGTTGGATGGGTACATGATTGTAGTTGAAGGTTGGGAGTTGGATGGTGTGCAGTGTGAGTGTGTGAAGGTTGGGAGTTGGATGGTGTGCATTGTTATTGTGTGAAGGTGGGGGGTTGGATGTTGTGCAGTGTGAGTGTGTGAAGGTTGGGAGTTGGATGGTGTGCAGTGTGATTTTGTGAAGGTTGGAAGTTGGATGGTGTGCAGTGTGAGTGTGTGAAGGTTCGGAGTTGTATGGTGTGCAGTGTGATTGTGTGAATGTTGGGAGTTGGATGGTGTGCAGTGTGAGTCTGTGAAGGTTGGGAGTTGGATGGTGTACAGTGTGAGTGTGTGAAAGTGGGGAGTTGGATGGTGTAGAGTGTGAGGGTGAGGATTTTTTTGGGTGATTTTGTGAGTGTCTGATGGTTGTGCTTTGGATGGGGTATTGTTTGTGAGAGGCTGAGGAGTTGGATGGTGTACATTGTGAGCATGTGAACGTGAGGATTTGGATGGGGTAAAGTCTGTTTGCAATTGGGGAATTGGATGGTGTTCAGTGTGAGTGTGTGAAGGTTGGGAGTTGGATGGTGTGCAGTTTGATTGTGTGAAGGTTGTGAGTCGGATGGTGTGAAGTGTGAATGTGTGAAGGTGTGGAGTTGGATGGTGTGCAGTGTGAGTTTGTGAAGGTTGGGAGTTGGATGTTGTGCAGTGTGAATGTGGGAAGGTTGGGAGTTGGATGGTGTGCAGTGTGAGTGTGTGAAGGTTGGGAGTTGGATGGTGTGCAGTGTGAGTGTGTGAAGGTTGGGAGTTGGATGGTGTGCAGTGTGAGTGTGTGAAGGTTGGGAATTGGATGGGGTACAGTTTGATTGTGTGAAGGTTGGGAGTTGGATGGTGTGCAGTGTGAGTGTGTGAAGGTTTGGAGTTGGATGGTGTGCAGTGTGATTGTGTGAAGGTGGGGGGTTGGATGGTGTGCAGTGTGAGTGTGTGAAGGTGGGGAGTTGGATGGTGTACAGTGTGAGTGTGAGGATTTGGATGGCGGACGTTGTGAGTGTGTGATGGTTGTGCTTTGGATGGGGTATAGTTTGTGAGAGGCTGAGGAGTTGGATGGTGTACAGTGTGAGTGTGTGAATGTTGGGAGTTGGATGTTGTGCAGTGTGAATTTGTTAAGGTTGGGAGTTGGATGGTGTGCAGTGTGCGTGTGTGAAGGTTGGGAGTTGGATGGTGTGCAGTGTGCGTGTGTGAAGGTTGGGAGTTGGATGGTGTGCAGTGTGAGTGTGTGAAGGTTGGGAGTTGGATGGTGTGCAGTGTGAGTGTGTGAAGGATGGGAGTTGGATGGGGTACAGTTTGATTGTGCGAAGGTTGTTGTTGGATGGTGTGTAGTGTGAGTGTGTGAAGGTTGGGAGTTGGATGGTGTGCAGTGTGAGTGTGTGAAAGTGGGGAGTTGGATGGTGTACAGTGTGAGGGTGAGGATTTGGATGGCGGACGTTGTGAGTGTCTGATGGTTGTGCTTTGGATGGGGTATAGTTTGTGAGAGGTTGAGGAGTTGGATGGTGTACAGTGTGAGCATGTGAACTTGCGGATTTGGATGGGGTACAGTCTGTGTGCAGTTGGGGATTTGGATTGTGTTCAGTGTGAGTGTGTGAAGGTTGGGAGTTGGATGGTGTGCAGTGCGATTGTGTGAAGGTTGTGAGTCGGATGGTGTGAAGTGTGAATGTGTGAGGTTTGTAGTTGGATGGTGTGCAGTGTGAGTGTGTGAAGGTTGGGAGTTGGATGTTGTGCAGTGTGAGTGTGTGAAAGTTGGGAGTTGGATGGTGTGCAGTTTGAGTGTGTGAAGGTTGGGAGTTGGATGGTGTACAGTGTGAGGTTGAGGATTTGGATGGCGGACGTTGTGAGTGTCTGATGGTTGTGCTTTGGATGGGGTATAGTTTGTGAGAGGCTGAGGAGTTGGATGGTGTACAATGTGAGCATGTGAACTTGCGGATTTGGATGGGGTACAGTCTGTGTGCAGGTGGGGATTTCGATGGGGTGCAGTGTGAGTGTGTGAAGCTTGGGTGTTGGATGTTGTACAGTGTGAGTGTGTGCAGGTGGGTATTTGCATGGGGTGCAGTGTGAGTGTGTGAAGCTTGGGAGTTGGATGGTGTGCAGCGTGAGTGTGTGCAGGTTGGGAGTTGGATGGTGTACAGTGTTAGTGTGTGCAGGTTGGGATTTGGATAGGGTACAGTGTGAGTGTGTGCAGGTTGGGATTTGGATAGGGTACAGTGTGAGTGTGTGAAGGTTGGGAGTTGGATGGTGTGCAGTGTGAGTGTGTGAATGTTGGGAGTTGGATGGTGTGTAGTGTGAGTGTGTGGAGGTTGGGAGTTGTATGGTGTGCAGTGTGATTTTGGGAAGGTTGGAAGTTGGATGGTGTGCAGTGTGAGTGTGTGAAGTTTCGGAGTTGTATGTTGTGCAGTTTGATTTTGTGAATGTTGGGAGTTGGATGGTGTGCAGTGTGAGTGTGTGAAGGTTGGGAGTTGGATGGTGTAAAGTGTGAGTGTGTGAAAGTGGGGAGTCGGATGGTGCACAGTGTGAGGGTGAGGATTTGGATGGGTGATGTTGTGAGTGTCTGATGGTTGTGCTTTGGATGGGGTATAGTTTGTGAGAGTCTGAGGAGTTGGATGGTGTACAGTTTGAGCATGTGAACGTGCGGATTTGGATGGGGTAAAGTCTGTTTGCAGTTGGGGATTTGGATGGTGTTCAGTGTGAGTGTGTGAAGGTTGGGAGTTGGATGGTGTTCAGTGTGATTGTGTGAAGGTTGTGAGTCGGATGGTGTGAAATGTGAATGTGTGACGGTGTGTAGTTGGATGGTGTGCAGTGTGAGTGTGTAAAGGTTGGGCGTAGGATGTTGTGCAGTGTGAATGTGTGAAGTTTGGGAGTTGGATGGTGTGCAGTGTGAGTGTTTGAAGGTTGGGAGTTGGATGGGGTACAGTTTGATTGTGTGAAGGTTGGGAGTTGGATGGTGTGCAGTGTGAGTGTTTGAAGGTTGGGAGTTGGATGGTGTGCATTGTTATTGTGTGAAGGTGGGGGGTTGGATGTTGTGCAGTGTGAGTGTGTGAAGGTTGGGAGTTGGATGGTGTGCAGTGTGATTTTGTGAAGGTTGGAAGTTGGATGGTGTGCAGTGTGAGTGTGTGAAGGTTTGGAGTTGTATGGTGTGCAGTGTGATTGTGTGAATGTTGGGAGTTGGATGGTGTGCAGTGTGAGTCTGTGAAGGTTGGGAGTTGGATGGTGTACAGTGTGAGTGTGTGAAAGTGGGGAGTTGGATGGTGTAGAGTGTGAGGGTGAGGATTTTTTTGTGTGATTTTGTGAGTGTCTGATGGTTGTGCTTTGGATGGGGTATTGTTTGTGAGAGGCTGAGGAGTTGGATGGTGTACATTGTGAGCATGTGAACGTGCGGATTTGGATGGGGTAAAGTCTGTTTGCAGTTGGGGATTTGGATGGTGTTCAGTGTGAGTGTGTGAAGGTTGGGAGTTGGATGGTGTGCAGTGTGATTGTGTGAAGGTTGTGAGTCGGATGGTGTGAAATGTGAATGTGTGACGGTGTGTAGTTGGATGGTGTGCAGTGTGAGTGTGTGAAGGTTGGGCGTTGGATGTTGTGCAGTGTGAATGTGTGAAGTTTGGGAGTTGGATGGTGTGCAGTGTGAGTGTGTGAAGGTTGGGAGTTGGATGGGGTACAGTTTGATTGTGTGAAGGTTGGGAGTTGGATGGTGTGCAGTGTGAGTGTGTGAAGGTTGGGAGTTGGATGGTGTGCATTGTTATTGTGTGAAGGTGGGGGGTTGGATGTTGTGCAGTGTGAGTGTGTGAAGGTTGGGAGTTGGATGGTGTGCAGTGTGATTTTGTGAAGGTTGGAAGTTGGATGGTGTGCAGTGTGAGTGTGTGAAGGTTCGGAGTTGTATGGTGTGCAGTGTGATTGTGTGAATGTTGGGAGTTGGATGGTGTGCAGTGTGAGTCTGTGAAGGTTGGGAGTTGGATGGTGTACAGTGTGAGTGTGTGAAAGTGGGGAGTTGGATGGTGTAGAGTGTGAGGGTGAGGATTTTTTTGGGTGATTTTGTGAGTGTCTGATGGTTGTGCTTTGGATGGGGTATTGTTTGTGAGAGGCTGAGGAGTTGGATGGTGTACATTGTGAGCATGTGAACGTGAGGATTTGGATGGGGTAAAGTCTGTTTGCAATTGGGGAATTGGATGGTGTTCAGTGTGAGTGTGTGAAGGTTGGGAGTTGGATGGTGTGCAGTTTGATTGTGTGAAGGTTGTGAGTCGGATGGTGTGAAGTGTGAATGTGTGAAGGTGTGGAGTTGGATGGTGTGCAGTGTGAGTTTGTGAAGGTTGGGAGTTGGATGTTGTGCAGTGTGAATGTGGGAAGGTTGGGAGTTGGATGGTGTGCAGTGTGAGTGTGTGAAGGTTGGGAGTTGGATGGTGTGCAGTGTGAGTGTGTGAAGGTTGGGAGTTGGATGGTGTGCAGTGTGAGTGTGTGAAGGTTGGGAATTGGATGGGGTACAGTTTGATTGTGTGAAGGTTGGGAGTTGGATGGTGTGCAGTGTGAGTGTGTGAAGGTTTGGAGTTGGATGGTGTGCAGTGTGATTGTGTGAAGGTGGGGGGTTGGATGGTGTGCAGTGTGAGTGTGTGAAGGTGGGGAGTTGGATGGTGTACAGTGTGAGTGTGAGGATTTGGATGGCGGACGTTGTGAGTGTGTGATGGTTGTGCTTTGGATGGGGTATAGTTTGTGAGAGGCTGAGGAGTTGGATGGTGTACAGTGTGAGTGTGTGAATGTTGGGAGTTGGATGTTGTGCAGTGTGAATTTGTTAAGGTTGGGAGTTGGATGGTGTGCAGTGTGCGTGTGTGAAGGTTGGGAGTTGGATGGTGTGCAGTGTGCGTGTCTGAAGGTTGGGAGTTGGATGGTGTGCAGTGTGAGTGTGTGAAGGTTGGGAGTTGGATGGTGTGCAGTGTGAGTGTGTGAAGGATGGGAGTTGGATGGGGTACAGTTTGATTGTGCGAAGGTTGTTGTTGGATGGTGTGTAGTGTGAGTGTGTGAAGGTTGGGAGTTGGATGGTGTGCAGTGTGAGTGTGTGAAAGTGGGGAGTTGGATGGTGTACAGTGTGAGGGTGAGGATTTGGATGGCGGACGTTGTGAGTGTCTGATGGTTGTGCTTTGGATGGGGTATAGTTTGTGAGAGGTTGAGGAGTTGGATGGTGTACAGTGTGAGCATGTGAACTTGCGGATTTGGATGGGGTACAGTCTGTGTGCAGTTGGGGATTTGGATTGTGTTCAGTGTGAGTGTGTGAAGGTTGGGAGTTGGATGGTGTGCAGTGCGATTGTGTGAAGGTTGTGAGTCGGATGGTGTGAAGTGTGAATGTGTGAAGGTTTGTAGTTGGATGGTGTGCAGTGTGAGTGTGTGAAGGTTGGGAGTTGGATGTTGTGCAGTGTGAGTGTGTGAAAGTTGGGAGTTGGATGGTGTGCAGTTTGAGTGTGTGAAGGTTGGGAGTTGGATGGTGTACAGTGTGAGGTTGAGGATTTGGATGGCGGACGTTGTGAGTGTCTGATGGTTGTGCTTTGGATGGGGTATAGTTTGTGAGAGGCTGAGGAGTTGGATGGTGTACAATGTGAGCATGTGAACTTGCGGATTTGGATGGGGTACAGTCTGTGTGCAGGTGGGGATTTCGATGGGGTGCAGTGTGAGTGTGTGAAGCTTGGGTGTTGGATGTTGTACAGTGTGAGTGTGTGCAGGTGGGTATTTGCATGGGGTGCAGTGTGAGTGTGTGAAGCTTGGGAGTTGGATGGTGTGCAGCGTGAGTGTGTGCAGGTTGGGAGTTGGATGGTGTACAGTGTTAGTGTGTGCAGGTTGGGATTTGGATAGGGTACAGTGTGAGTGTGTGCAGGTTGGGATTTGGATAGGGTACAGTGTGAGTGTGTGAAGGTTGGGAGTTGGATGGTGTGCAGTGTGAGTGTGTGAATGTTGGGAGTTGGATGGTGTGTAGTGTGAGTGTGTGGAGGTTGGGAGTTGGATGGTGTGCAGTGTGATTTTGGGAAGGTTGGAAGTTGGATGGTGTGCAGTGTGAGTGTGTGAAGTTTCGGAGTTGTATGTTGTGCAGTTTGATTTTGTGAATGTTGGGAGTTGGATGGTGTGCAGTGTGAGTGTGTGAAGGTTGGGAGTTGGATGGTGTAAAGTGTGAGTGTGTGAAAGTGGGGAGTCGGATGGTGCACAGTGTGAGGGTGAGGATTTGGATGGGTGATGTTGTGAGTGTCTGATGGTTGTGCTTTGGATGGGGTATAGTTTGTGAGAGTCTGAGGAGTTGGATGGTGTACAGTTTGAGCATGTGAACGTGCGGATTTGGATGGGGTAAAGTCTGTTTGCAGTTGGGGATTTGGATGGTGTTCAGTGTGAGTGTGTGAAGGTTGGGAGTTGGATGGTGTTCAGTGTGATTGTGTGAAGGTTGTGAGTCGGATGGTGTGAAATGTGAATGTGTGACGGTGTGTAGTTGGATGGTGTGCAGTGTGAGTGTGTAAAGGTTGGGCGTTGGATGTTGTGCAGTGTGAATGTGTGAAGTTTGGGAGTTGGATGGTGTGCAGTGTGAGTGTTTGAAGGTTGGGAGTTGGATGGGGTACAGTTTGATTGTGTGAAGGTTGGGAGTTGGATGGTGTGCAGTGTGAGTGTTTGAAGGTTGGGAGTTGGATGGTGTGCATTGTTATTGTGTGAAGGTGGGGGGTTGGATGTTGTGCAGTGTGAGTGTGTGAAGGTTGGGAGTTGGATGGTGTGCAGTGTGATTTTGTGAAGGTTGGAAGTTGGATGGTGTGCAGTGTGAGTGTGTGAAGGTTTGGAGTTGTATGGTGTGCAGTGTGATTGTGTGAATGTTGGGAGTTGGATGGTGTGCAGTGTGAGTCTGTGAAGGTTGGGAGTTGGATGGTGTACAGTGTGAGTGTGTGAAAGTGGGGAGTTGGATGGTGTAGAGTGTGAGGGTGAGGATTTTTTTGTGTGATTTTGTGAGTGTCTGATGGTTGTGCTTTGGATGGGGTATTGTTTGTGAGAGGCTGAGGAGTTGGATGGTGTACATTGTGAGCATGTGAACGTGCGGATTTGGATGGGGTAAAGTCTGTTTGCAGTTGGGGATTTGGATGGTGTTCAGTGTGAGTGTGTGAAGGTTGGGAGTTGGATGGTGTGCAGTGTGATTGTGTGAAGGTTGTGAGTCGGATGGTGTGAAATGTGAATGTGTGACGGTGTGTAGTTGGATGGTGTGCAGTGTGAGTGTGTGAAGGTTGGGCGTTGGATGTTGTGCAGTGTGAATGTGTGAAGTTTGGGAGTTGGATGGTGTGCAGTGTGAGTGTGTGAAGGTTGGGAGTTGGATGGGGTACAGTTTGATTGTGTGAAGGTTGGGAGTTGGATGGTGTGCAGTGTGAGTGTGTGAAGGTTGGGAGTTGGATGGTGTGCATTGTTATTGTGTGAAGGTGGGGGGTTGGATGTTGTGCAGTGTGAGTGTGTGAAGGTTGGGAGTTGGATGGTGTGCAGTGTGATTTTGTGAAGGTTGGAAGTTGGATGGTGTGCAGTGTGAGTGTGTGAAGGTTCGGAGTTGTATGGTGTGCAGTGTGATTGTGTGAATGTTGGGAGTTGGATGGTGTGCAGTGTGAGTCTGTGAAGGTTGGGAGTTGGATGGTGTACAGTGTGAGTGTGTGAAAGTGGGGAGTTGGATGGTGTAGAGTGTGAGGGTGAGGATTTTTTTGGGTGATTTTGTGAGTGTCTGATGGTTGTGCTTTGGATGGGGTATTGTTTGTGAGAGGCTGAGGAGTTGGATGGTGTACATTGTGAGCATGTGAACGTGAGGATTTGGATGGGGTAAAGTCTGTTTGCAATTGGGGAATTGGATGGTGTTCAGTGTGAGTGTGTGAAGGTTGGGAGTTGGATGGTGTGCAGTTTGATTGTGTGAAGGTTGTGAGTCGGATGGTGTGAAGTGTGAATGTGTGAAGGTGTGGAGTTGGATGGTGTGCAGTGTGAGTTTGTGAAGGTTGGGAGTTGGATGTTGTGCAGTGTGAATGTGGGAAGGTTGGGAGTTGGATGGTGTGCAGTGTGAGTGTGTGAAGGTTGGGAGTTGGATGGTGTGCAGTGTGAGTGTGTGAAGGTTGGGAGTTGGATGGTGTGCAGTGTGAGTGTGTGAAGGTTGGGAATTGGATGGGGTACAGTTTGATTGTGTGAAGGTTGGGAGTTGGATGGTGTGCAGTGTGAGTGTGTGAAGGTTTGGAGTTGGATGGTGTGCAGTGTGATTGTGTGAAGGTGGGGGGTTGGATGGTGTGCAGTGTGAGTGTGTGAAGGTGGGGAGTTGGATGGTGTACAGTGTGAGTGTGAGGATTTGGATGGCGGACGTTGTGAGTGTGTGATGGTTGTGCTTTGGATGGGGTATAGTTTGTGAGAGGCTGAGGAGTTGGATGGTGTACAGTGTGAGCATGTGAACGTGCGGATTTGGATGGGGTACAGTCTGTGTGCAGGTGGGGATTTCGATGGGGTGCAGTGTGAGTGTGTGAAGCTTGGGTGTTGGATGGTGTACAGTGTGAGTGTGTGCAGGTGGGTATTTGGATGGGGTGCAGTGTGAGTGTGTGAAGCTTGGGAGTTGGATGGTGTGCAGCGTGAGTGTGTGCAGGCTGGGAGTTGGATGGTGTACAGTGTGAGTGTGTGCAGGTTGGGTTTTGGAGAGTTCACAGTGTGATTGTGTGAAGGTTGTGTTTCGGATGGTGTGAAGTGTGAATGTGTGAAGGTATGTAGTTGGATGGTGTGCAGTGTGAGTGTGTGAATCTTGGGAGTTGGATGTTGTGCAGTGTGAATATGTGAAGGTTGTGAGTTGGATGGTGTGCAGTGTGAGTGTGTGCAGGTTGGGATTTGGATAGGGTACAGTGTGAGTATGTGCAGGTTGGGATTTGGATAGGGTACAGTGTGAGTGTGTGAAGGTTGGGAGTTGGATGGTGTGCAGTGTGAGTGTGTGAATGTTGGGAGTTGGATGGTGTGCAGTGTGAGTGTGTGAAGGTTGGGAGTTGTATGGTGTGCAGTGTGATTTTGTGTAGGTTGGAAGTTGGATGGTGTGCAGTGTGAGTGTGTGAAGGTTCGGAGTTGTATGTTGTGCAGTTTGATTTTGTGAATGTTGGGAGTTGGATGGTGTGCAGTGTGAGTGTGTGAAGGTTGGGAGTTGGATGGTGTACAGTGTGAGTGTGTGAAATTGGGGGGTCGGATGGTGTACAGTGTGAGGGTGAGGATTTGGATGGGTGATGTTGTGAGTGTCTGATGGTTGTGCTTTGGATGGGGTATAGTTTGTGAGAGTCTGAGGAGTTGGATGGTGTACAGTGTGAGCATTTGAACGTGCGGATTTGGATGGGGTAAAGTCTGTTTGCAGTTGGGGATTTTGATGGTGTTCAGTGTGAGTGTGTGAAGGTTGGGAGTTGGATGGTGTGCAGTGTGATTGTGTGAAGGTTGGGAGTTGGATGGTGTGCAGTGTGAGTATGTGAAGGTTGGGAGTTGGATGGTGTGCAGTGTGAGTGTGTGAAGGTTGGGAGTTGGATGGTGTGCAGTGTGAGTGTGTGAAGGATGGGAGTTGGATGGGGTACAGTTTGATTGTGCGAAGGTTGTTGTTGGATGGTGTGTAGTGTGAGTGTGTGAAGTTTGGGAGTTGGATGGTGTGCAGTGTGAGTGTGTGAAAGTGGGGAGTTGGATGGTGTACAGTGTGAGGGTGAGGATTTGGATGGCGGACGTTGTGAGTGTCTGATGGTTGTGCTTTGGATGGGGTATAGTTTGTGAGAGGCTGAGGAGTTGGATGTTGTACAGTGTGAGCATGTGAACGTGCGGATTTTGATGGGGTACAGTCTGTGTGCAGTTGATGATTTGGATTCTGTTCAGTGTGAGTGTGTGAAGGTTGGGAGTTGAATGGTGTGCAGTGTGATTGTGTGAAGGTTGTGAGTCGGATGGTGTGAAGTGTGATTGTGTGGAGGTTGGGAGTTGGATGGTGTGCAGTGTGAGTGTGTGAAGGATGGGAGTTGGATGGGGTACAGTTTGATTGTGCGAAGGTTGTTGTTGGATGGTGTGTAGTGTGAGTGTGTGAAGTTTGGGAGTTGGATGGTGTACAGTGTGAGGGTGAGGATTTGGATGGCGGACGTTGTGAGTGTCTGATGGTTGTGCTTTGGATGGGGTATAGTTTGTGAGAGGCTGAGGAGTTGGATGGTGTACATTGTGAGCATGTGAACGTGCGGATTTGGATGGGGTAAAGTCTGTTTGCAATTGGGGAATTGGATGGTGTTCAGTGTGAGTGTGTGAAGGTTGGGAGTTGGATGGTGTGCAGTGTGATTGTGTGAAGGTAGTGAGTAGAATGGTGTGAAGTGTGAATGTGTGAAGGTGTGGAGTTGGATGGTGTGCAGTGTGAGTTTGTGAAGGTTGGGAGTTGGATGTTGTGCAGTGTGAATGTGGGAAGGTTGGGAGTTGGATGGTGTGCAGTGTGAGTGTGTGAAGGTTGGGAGTTGGATGGTGTGCAGTGTGAGTGTGTGAATGTTGGGAGTTGGATGGTGTGCAGTGTGAGTGTTTGAAGGTTGGGAATTGGATGGGGTACAATTTGATTGTGTGAAGGTTGGGATTTGGATGGTGTGCAGTGTGAGTGTGTGAAGGTTTGGAGTTGGATGGTGTGCAGTGTGATTGTGTGAAGGTGGGGGGTTGGATGGTGTGCAGTGTGAGTGTGTGAAGGTGGGGAGTTGGATGGTGTACAGTGTGAGGGTGAGGATTTGGATGGCGGACGTTGTGAGTGTGTGATGGTTGTGCTTTGGATGGGGTATAGTTTGTGAGAGGCTGAGGAGTTGGATGGTGTTCAGTGTGAGCATGTGAACGTGCGGATTTGGATGGGGTACTGTCTGTGTGCAGGTGGGGATTTCGATGGGGTGCAGTGTGAGTGTGTGAAGCTTGGGTGTTGGATGGTGTACAGTGTGAGTGTGTGCAGGTGGGTATTTGGATGGGGTGCAGTGTGAGTGTGTGAAGCTTGGGAGTTGGATGGTGTGCAGCGTGAGTGTGTGCAGGTTGGGAGTTGGATGGTGTACAGTGTGAGTGTGTGCAGGTTGGCATTTGGATAGGGTACAGTGTGAGTGTGTGCAGGTTGGGTTTTGGATAGGTCACAGTGTGATTGTGTGAAGGTTGTGAGTCGGATGGTGTGAAGTGTGAATGTGTGAAGTTATGTAGGTGCATGTTGTGCACTGTGAGTGTGTGAATGTTGGGAGTTGGATGTTGTGCAGTGTGAATTTGTGAAGGTTGGGAGTTGGATGGTGTGCAGTGTGAGTGTGTGAAGGTTGGGAGTTGGATGGTGTGCAGTGTGAGTGTGTGAAGGTTGGGAGTTGGATGGTGTGCAGTGTGAGTGTGTGAAGGATGGGAGTTGGATGGGGTACAGTTTGATTGTGCGAGGGTTGTTGTTGGATGGTGTGTAGTGTGAGTGTTTGAAGTTTGGGAGTTGGATGGTGTGCAGTGTGAGTGTGTGAAAGTGGGGAGTTGGATGGTGTACAGTGTGAGGGTGAGGATTTGGATGGCGGACGTTGTGAGTGTCTGATGGTTGTGCTTTGGATGGGGTATAGTTTGTGAGAGGCTGAGGAGTTGGATGGTGTACAGTGTGAGCATGTGAACTTGCTGATTTGGATGGGGTACATTCTCTGTGCAGTTGGGGATTTGGATGGTGTTCAGTGTGAGTGTGTGAAGGTTGGGAGTTGGATGGTGTGCAGTGTGATTGTGTGAAGGTTGTGAGTTGGATGTTGTGCAGTGTGAATTTGTGAAGGTTGGGAGTTGGATGGTGTGCAGTGTGAGTGTGTGAAGGTTGGGAGTTGGATGGTGTGCAGTGTGAGTGTGTGAAAGTTGGGAGTTGGATGGTGTGCAGTGTGAGTGTGTGAAGGATGGGAGTTGGATGAGGTACAGTTTGATTGTGCGAAGGTTGTTGTTGGATGGTGTGTAGTGTGAGTGTGTGAAGGTTGGGAGTTGGATGGTGTGCAGTGTGAGTGTGTGAAAGTGGGGAGTTGGATGGTGTACAGTGTGAGGGTGAGGATTTGGATGGCGGGCGTTGTGAGTGTCTGATGGTTGTGCTTTGGATGGGGTATAGTTTGTGAGAGGCTGAGGAGTTGGATGGTGTACAGTGTGAGTGTGTGAAGGTTGGGAGTTGGCTGTTGTGCAGTGTGAATGTGTGAAGGTTGGGAGTTGGATGTTGTGCAGTGTGAATGTGTGAAGGTTTGTAGTTGGATGGTGTGCAGTGTGAGTGTGTGAAGGTTGGGAGTTGGATGTTGTGCAGTCTGAGTGTGTGAAGTTTGGGAGTTGGATGGTGTGCAGTTTGAGTGTGTGAAGGTTGGGAGTTGGATGTTGTGCAGTGTGAGTGTGTGAAGGTTGGGAGTTGGATGGGGTACATTTTGATTGTGTGAAGGTTGGGAGTTGGATAGTGTGCTGTGTGATTGTGTGCAGGTGGGGGGTTGGATGGTGTGCAGTGTGAGTGTGTGAAGGTTGGCAGTTGGATGGTGTACATTGTGAGGGTGAGGATTTGGATGGCGGACGTTTTGAGTGTGTGATGGTTGTTCTTTGGATGGGGTATAGTTTGTGAGAGGCTGAGGAGTTGGATGGTGTACAGTGTGAGCATGTGAACGTGCAGATTTGGATGGGGTACAGTCTGTGTGCAGGTGGGGATTTTAATGGGGTGCAGTGTGAGTGTGTGAAGCTTGGTTGTTGAATGGTGTACAGTGTGTGTGTGCAGGTGGGTATTTGGATAGGGTGCAGTGTGAGTGTTTGAAGCTTGGGAGTTGGATGGTGTGCAGCGTGAGTGTGTGCAGGTGGGGAGTTGGATGGTGTACAGTGTGAGTGTGTGCAGGTTGGGATTTGGATAGGGTACAGTGTGAGTGTGTGCAGGTTGGGTTTTGGATAGGTCACAGTGTTGGTGTGTGCAGGTTGGGAGTTGAATGGTGTGCAGTGTGAGTGTGTGAAGGTTGGGAGAGGGATGGTGTGCGGTGTGAGTGTGTGAAGGTTGTGAGTTGGATGGTGTGCAGTGTCAGTGTGTGAAGGTTGGGAGTTGGATGGTGTGCAGTATGATTGTGTGAAGGTGGGGAGTTGGATGGTGTGCAGTGTGAGTGTGTGAAGGTGGGGAGTTGGATGGTGTACAGTGTGAGGGTGAGGATTTGGATGGCGGACGTTGTGAGTGTGTGATGGTTGTGCTTTAGATGGGGTATAGTTTGTGAGAGGCTGAGGAGTTGGATGGTGTACAGTGTGAGCATGAGAACGTGCGGATTTGGATGGGGTATAGTCTGTGTGCAGGTGGGGATTTCGATGGGGTGCAGTGTGAGTGTGTGAAGCTTGGGTTTTGGATGGTGTACAGCGTGAGTGTGTGCAGGTGGGTATTTGGATGGGGTGCAGTGTGAGTGTGTGAAGCTTGGGAGTTGGATGGTGTGCAGCGTGAGTGTGTGCAGGTTGGGAGTTGGATGGTGTACAGTGTTATTGTGTGCCGGTTGGGATTTGGATAGGGTACAGTGTGAGTGTGTGCAGGTTGGGATTTTGATAGGGTACAGTGTGAGTGTGTGAAGGTTGGGAGTTGGATGGTGTGCAGTGTGAGTGTGTGAAGTTTGGGAGTTGGATGGTGTGCAGTGTGATTGTGCGAAGGTTGGGAGTTGGATGGTGTGCAGTGTGATTGTGTGAAGGTTGGGAATTGGATGGTGTGCAGTGTCAGTGTGTGAAGGTTGGGAGTTGTATGGTGTGCAGTGTGATTTTGTGAAGGTTGGAAGTTGGATTTTGTGCAGTGTGATTGTGCGAAGGTTGTGAGTTGGATGGTGTGCAGTGTGATTGTGTGAAGGTTGGGAGTTGGATGGTGTGCAGTGTGAGTGTGTGAAGGTTGGGAGTTGGATGGTGTGCAGTGTGAGTGTGTGAATGTTGGGAGTTGGATGGGGTGCAGTGTGAGTGTGTGAAGGTTCGGAGTTGTATGGTGTGCTGTCTGATTGTGTGAATGTTGGGAGTTGGATGGTGTGCAGTGTGAGTGTGTGAAGGTTGGCCGTTGGATGGTGTACCGTGTGAGTGTGTGAAAGTGGGGAGTTGGATGGTGTACAGTGTGAGTGTGTGAGGATTTGGATGTCTGATGTTGTGAGTGTCTGATGGTTGTGCTTTGGATGGGGTATAGTTTGTGACAGGCTGAGGAGTTGGATGGTGTACAGTGTGAGCATGTGAACGTGCGGATTTGGATGGGGTACAGTCTGTGTGCAGTTGGGGATTTGGTTGGAGTTCAGTGTGAGTGTGTGAAGGTTGGGAGTTGGATGGTGTGCAGTGTGATTGTGTGAATGTGGTGAGTCGGATGGTGTGAAGTGTGAATGTGTGAAGGTGTGTAGTTGGATGGTGTGCAGTGTGAGTGTGTGAAGGTTGGGAGTTGGATGTTGTGCAGAGTGAGCGTGTGAAGGTTGGGAGTTGGATGGTGTGCAGTGTGAGTGTGTGAAGGTTGGAAGTTGGATGGTGTGCAGTGTGATTGTGCGAAGGTTGGGAGTTGGATGGTGTGCAGTGTGATTGTGTGAATGTTGAGAGTGGGATGGTGTGCAGTGTGAGTGTGTGAAGGTTGGGAGTTGGATGGTGTGCAGTGTGAGTGTGTGAATGTTGGGAGTTGGATGGGGTGCAGTGTGAGTGTGTGAAGGTTCGGAGTTGTATGGTGTGCAGTGTGATTGTGTGAAGGTTGGGAGTTGGATGGTGTGCAGTGTGAGTGTGTGAAGGTTGTGAGTCGGAAGGTGTGAAGTGTGAATGTGTGAAGGTGTGTAGTTGGATGGTGTGCATTGTGAGTGTGTGAAGGTTGGGAGTTGGATGGGGTACAGTTTGATTGTGTGAAGGTTGTGAGTTGGATGGTGTGCAGTGTGAGTGTGTGAAGGTTGGGAGTTGGATGGTGTGCCGTGTGAGTGTGTGAATGTTGGGAGTTGGATGGGGTACAGTGTGAGTGTGTGAAGTTTCGGAGTTGTATGGTGTGCAGTGTGATTGTGTGAAGGTTGGGAGTTGGATGGTGTGCAGTGTGAGTGTGTGAAGGTTGTGAGTCGGAAGGTGTGAAGTGTGAATGTGTGAAGGTGTGTTGTTGGATGGTGTGCATTGTGAGTGTGTGAAGGTTGGGAGTTGGATGGGGTAGAGTTTGATTGTGTGAAGGTTGTGAGTTGGATGGTGTGCAGTGTGAGTGTGTGAAGGTTGGGAGTTGGATGGTGTGCTGTGTGATTGTGTGAAGGTGGGGGGTTGGATGGTGTGCAGTGTGAGTGTGTGAAGGTGGCGAGTTGGATGGTGTACAGTGTGAGGGTGAGGATTTGGATGGCGGACGTTGTGAGTGTGTGATGGTTGTTCTTTGGATGGGTTATAGTTTGTGAGAGGCTGAGGAGTTGGATGGTGTACACTGTGAGCATGTGAACGTGCGGATTTGGATGGGGTAAAGTCTGTGTGCAGGTGGGGATTTCGATGGGGTGCAGTGTGAGTGTGTGAAGCTTGGGTGTTGGATGGTGTACAGTGTGAGTGTGTGCAGATGGGTATTTGGATGGGGTGCAGTGTGAGTGTGTGAAGCTTGGGAGTTGGATGGTGTTCAGCGTGAGTGTGTGCAGGTGGGGAGTTGGATGGTGTGCAGTGTGAGTGTGTGAAGGTTGGGAGTTGGATGGTGTGCAGTGTGAGTGTGTGAAGGTTGGGAGTTGGATGGTGTGCAGTGTGAGTGTGTGAAGGTTGGGAGTTGGATGGTGTGCAGTGTGATTGTGTGAAGGTGGGGAGTTGGATTGTGTGCAGTGTGAGTGTGTGAATTTGGGGAGTTGGATGGTGTACAGTGTGAGGGTGAGGATTTGGATGGCGGATGTTGTAAGTGTGTGATGGCTGTGCTTTGGATGGGGTATAGTTTGTGAGAGGCTGAGGAGTTGGATGGTGTACAGTGTGAGCATGTGAACGTGCGGATTTGGATGGGGTACAGTCTGTGTGCAGGTGGGGATTTCGATGGGGTGCAGTGTGAGTGTGTGAAGCTTGGGTGTTGGATGGTGTACAGTGTGAGTGTGTGCAGGTGGGTATTTGGATGGTGTGCAGTGTGAGTGTGTGAATCTTGGGAGTTGGATGGTGTGCAGCGTTAGTGTGTGCAGGTCGGGAGTTGGATGGTGTACAGTGTGTTTGTGTGCCGATTGGGATTTGGATAGGGTACAGTGCGAGAGTGTGCAGGTTGGGATTTGTATATGGTACAGTGTGAGTGTGTGCAGGTTGGGAGTTGGATGGTCTGCAGTGTGAGTGTGTGAAGGTTGGGAGTTGGATGATGTGCAGTGTGAGTGTGTGAAGGTTGGGAGTTGGATGGTGTGCAGTGTGATTGTGTGAAGGTTGGGATTTGGATGGTGTGCTGTGTGATTGTGCGAAGGTTGAGAGCTGGATGGTGTGCAGTGTGATTGTGTGAAGTTTGGGAGTTGGATGTTGTGCAGTGTGAGTGTGTGAAAGTGGGGAATTGGATGGTGTCCAGTTTGAGGGTGAGGGTTTGGATGGCGGACGTTATGAGTGTGTGATGGTTGTGCTTTGGATGGGGTATAGTTTGTGAGAGGCTGAGGAGTTGGATGGTGTACAGTGTGAGCATGTGAACGTGCGGATTTGGATGGGGTACAGTCTGTTTGTAGGTGGGGATTTGGATGGTGTTCAGTGTGAGTGTGTGAAGGTTGGGAGTTGGATGGTGTTCAGTGTGATTGTGTGAAGGTTGTGAGTCGGATGGTGTGAAGTGTGAATGTGTGAATGTGTGTAGTTCAATGGTGTGCAGTGTGAGTGTGTGTAGGTTGGGAGTTGGATGGTGTGCAGAGTGAATGTGTGAAGGTCGGGAGTTGGATGGTGTGCAGTGTGAGTGTGTGAAGATTGGGAGTTGGATGGTGTGAATTGTGAGTGTGTGAAGGTTGGGAGTTGGATGGTGTGCAGTCTGAATGTGTGAAGGTTGGGAGTTGGATGGTGTGCAGTGTGATTGTGTGAAGTTTGGGATTTGGATGGTGTGCAGTGTGAATGTGTGAAGGTTGGTAGTTGGATGGTGTACGCTTTGATTGTGTGAAGTTTGGGAATTGGATGGTGTGCAGTTTGAGTGTGTGAAGTTTGGGAGTTCGATGGTGTGAAGTGTGAGTGTGTGAAGGTTGGGAGTTGGATGGTGTGCAGAGTGAGCGTGTGAAGGTTGGGAGTTGGATGGTGTGCAGTGTGAGTGTGTGAAGGTTGGAAGTTGGATGGTGTGCAGTGTGATTGTGCGAAGGTTGGGAGTTGGATGGTGTGCAGTGTGATTGTGTGAATGTTGAGAGTGGGATGGTGTGCAGTGTGAGTGTGTGAAGGTTGGGAGTTGGATGGTGTGCAGTGTGAGTGTGTGAATGTTGGGAGTTGGATGGGGTGCAGTGTGAGTGTGTGAAGGTTCGGAGTTGTATGGTGTGCAGTGTGATTGTGTGAAGGTTGGGAGTTGGATGGTGTGCAGTGTGAGTGTGTGAAGGTTGTGAGTCGGAAGGTGTGAAGTGTGAATGTGTGAAGGTGTGTAGTTGGATGGTGTGCATTGTGAGTGTGTGAAGGTTGGGAGTTGGATGGGGTACAGTTTGATTGTGTGAAGGTTGTGAGTTGGATGGTGTGCAGTGTGAGTGTGTGAAGGTTGGGAGTTGGATGGTGTGCCGTGTGAGTGTGTGAATGTTGGGAGTTGGATGGGGTACAGTGTGAGTGTGTGAAGGTTCGGAGTTGTATGGTGTGCAGTGTGATTGTGTGAAGGTTGGGAGTTGGATGGTGTGCAGTGTGAGTGTGTGAAGGTTGTGAGTCGGAAGGTGTGAAGTGTGAATGTGTGAAGGTGTGTAGTTGGATGGTGTGCATTGTGAGTGTGTGAAGGTTGGGAGTTGGATGGGGTAGAGTTTGATTGTGTGAAGGTTGTGAGTTGGATGGTGTGCAGTGTGAGTGTGTGAAGGTTGGGAGTTGGATGGTGTGCTGTGTGATTGTGTGAAGGTGGGGGGTTGGATGGTGTGCAGTGTGAGTGTGTGAAGGTGGCGAGTTGGATGGTGTACAGTGTGAGGGTGAGGATTTGGATGGCGGACGTTGTGAGTGTGTGATGGTTGTTCTTTGGATGGGTTATAGTTTGTGAGAGGCTGAGGAGTTGGATGGTGTACACTGTGAGCATGTGAACGTGCGGATTTGGATGGGGTAAAGTCTGTGTGCAGGTGGGGATTTCGATGGGGTGCAGTGTGAGTGTGTGAAGCTTGGGTGTTGGATGGTGTACAGTGTGAGTGTGTGCAGATGGGTATTTGGATGGGGTGCAGTGTGAGTGTGTGAAGCTTGGGAGTTGGATGGTGTTCAGCGTGAGTGTGTGCAGGTGGGGAGTTGGATGGTGTGCAGTGTGAGTGTGTGAAGGTTGGGAGTGGGATGGTGTGCAGTGTGAGTGTGTGAAGGTTGTGAGTTGGATGGTGTGCAGTGTGAGTGTGTGAAGGTTGGGAGTTGGATGGTGTGCAGTGTGATTGTGTGAAGGTGGGGAGTTGGATTGTGTGCAGTGTAAGTGTGTGAATTTGGGGAGTTGGATGGTGTACAGTGTGAGGGTGAGGATTTGGATGGCGGATGTTGTAAGTGTGTGATGGCTGTGCTTTGGATGGGGTATAGTTTGTGAGAGGCTGAGGAGTTGGATGGTGTACAGTGTGAGCATGTGAACGTGCGGATTTGGATGGGGTACAGTCTGTGTGCAGGTGGGGATTTCGATGGGGTGCAGTGTGAGTGTGTGAAGCTTGGGTGTTGGATGGTGTACAGTGTGAGTGTGTGCAGGTGGGTATTTGGATGGGGTGCAGTGTGAGTGTGTGAATCTTGGGAGTTGGATGGTGTGCAGCGTTAGTGTGTGCAGGTCGGGAGTTGGATGGTGTACAGTGTGTTTGTGTGCCGATTGGGATTTGGATAGGGTACAGTGCGAGAGTGTGCAGGTTGGGATTTGTATATGGTACAGTGTGAGTGTGTGCAGGTTGGGAGTTGGATGGTCTGCAGTGTGAGTGTGTGAAGGTTGGGAGTTGGATGATGTGCAGTGTGAGTGTGTGAAGGTTGGGAGTTGGATGGTGTGCAGTGTGATTGTGTGAAGGTTGGGATTTGGATGGTGTGCTGTGTGATTGTGTGAAGTTTGGGAGTTGGATGTTGTGCAGTGTGAGTGTGTGAAGTTTGGGAGTTGGATGGGGTGCAGTTAGAGGGTGTTAAGTTTCGGATTTGAATGGTGTGCAGTGTGATTGTGTGAAGGTTGGGAGTTGGATGGTGTGCAGTGTGAGTGTGTGAAGGTTGGGAGTTCGATGGTGTACAGTGTGAGTGTGTGAAAGTGGGGAATTGGATGGTGTCCAGTTTGAGGGTGAGGGTTTGGATGGCGGACGTTATGAGTGTGTGATGGTTGTGCTTTGGATGGGGTATAGTTTGTGAGAGGCTGAGGAGTTGGATGGTGTACAGTGTGAGCATGTGAACGTGCGGATTTGGATGGGGTACAGTCTGTTTGTAGGTGGGGATTTGGATGGTGTTCAGTGTGAGTGTGTGAAGGTTGGGAGTTGGATGGTGTTCAGTGTGATTGTGTGAAGGTTGTGAGTCGGATGGTGTGAAGTGTGAATGTGTGAATGTGTGTAGTTCAATGGTGTGCAGTGTGAGTGTGTGTAGGTTGGGAGTTGGATGGTGTGCAGAGTGAATGTGTGAAGGTCGGGAGTTGGATGGTGTGCAGTGTGAGTGTGTGAAGATTGGGAGTTGGATGGTGTGAATTGTGAGTGTGTGAAGGTTGGGAGTTGGATGGTGTGCAGTCTGAATGTGTGAAGGTTGGGATTTGGATGGTGTGCAGTGTGATTGTGTGAAGTTTGGGATTTGGATGGTGTGCAGTGTGAATGTGTGAAGGTTGGTAGTTGGATGGTGTACGCTTTGATTGTGTGAAGTTTGGGAATTGGATGGTGTGCAGTTTGAGTGTGTGAAGTTTGGGAGTTCGATGGTGTGAAGTGTGAGTGTGTGAAGGTTGGGAGTTGGATGGTGTGCAGTGTGAGTGTGTGAAGGTTGGGAGTTGGATCGTTTACAGTGTGATTGTGCGAAGGTTCGGAGTTGGATGGGGTACAGTGTGAGTGTGTGAAGATTGGGAGTTGGATGGTGTGCAGTGTCAGTGTGTGAAGGTTGGGAGTTGGATGGGGTACAGTTTGATTGTGTGAAGGTTGTGAGTTGGATGGTGTGCAGTGTGAGTGTGTGAAGGTTGGGAGTTGGATGGTGTGCCGTGTGAGTGTGTGAATGTTGGGAGTTGGATGGGGTACAGTGTGAGTGTGTGAAGGTTCGGAGTTGTATGGTGTGCAGTGTGATTGTGTGAAGGTTGGGAGTTGGATGGTGTGCAGTGTGAGTGTGTGAAGGTTGTGAGTCGGAAGGTGTGAAGTGTGAATGTGTGAAGGTGTGTAGTTGGATGGTGTGCATTGTGAGTGTGTGAAGGTTGGGAGTTGGATGGGGTAGAGTTTGATTGTGTGAAGGTTGTGAGTTGGATGGTGTGCAGTGTGAGTGTGTGAAGGTTGGGAGTTGGATGGTGTGCTGTGTGATTGTGTGAAGGTGGGGGGTTGGATGGTGTGCAGTGTGAGTGTGTGAAGGTGGCAGGTTGGATGGTGTACAGTGTGAGGGTGAGGATTTGGATGGCGGACGTTGTGAGTGTGTGATGGTTGTTCTTTGGATGGGTTATAGTTTGTGAGAGGCTGAGGAGTTGGATGGTGTACACTGTGAGCATGTGAACGTGCGGATTTGGATGGGGTAAAGTCTGTGTGCAGGTGGGGATTTCGATGGGGTGCAGTGTGACTGTGTGAAGCTTGGGTGTTGGATGGTGTACAGTGTGAGTGTGTGCAGATGGGTATTTGGATGGGGTGCAGTGTGAGTGTGTGAAGCTTGGGAGTTGGATGGTGTTCAGCGTGAGTGTGTGCAGGTGGGGAGTTGGATGGTGTGCAGTGTGAGTGTGTGAAGGTTGGGAGTGGGATGGTGTGCAGTGTGAGTGTGTGAAGGTTGTGAGTTGGATGGTGTGCAGTGTGAGTGTGTGAAGGTTGGGAGTTGGATGGTGTGCAGTGTGATTGTGTGAAGGTGGGGAGTTGGATTGTGTGCAGTGTGAGTGTGTGAATTTGGGGAGTTGGATGGTGTACAGTGTGAGGGTGAGGATTTGGATGGCGGATGTTGTAAGTGTGTGATGGCTGTGCTTTGGATGGGGTATAGTTTGTGAGAGGCTGAGGAGTTGGATGGTGTACAGTGTGAGCATGTGAACGTGCGGATTTGGATGGGGTACAGTCTGTGTGCAGGTGGGGATTTCGATGGGGTGCAGTGTGAGTGTGTGAAGCTTGGGTGTTGGATGGTGTACAGTGTGAGTGTGTGCAGGTGGGTATTTGGATGGGGTGCAGTGTGAGTGTGTGAATCTTGGGAGTTGGATGGTGTGCAGCGTTAGTGTGTGCAGGTCGGGAGTTGGATGGTGTACAGTGTGTTTGTGTGCCGATTGGGATTTGGATAGGGTACAGTGCGAGAGTGTGCAGGTTGGGATTTGTATATGGTACAGTGTGAGTGTGTGCAGGTTGGGAGTTGGATGGTCTGCAGTGTGAGTGTGTGAAGGTTGGGAGTTGGATGATGTGCAGTGTGAGTGTGTGAAGGTTGGGAGTTGGATGGTGTGCAGTGTGATTGTGTGAAGGTTGGGATTTGGATGGTGTGCTGTGTGATTGTGTGAAGTTTGGGATTTGGATGTTGTGCAGTGTGAGTGTGTGAAGTTTGGGAGTTGGATGGGGTGCAGTTAGAGGGTGTTAAGTTTCGGATTTGAATGGTGTGCAGTGTGATTGTGTGAAGGTTGGGAGTTGGATGGTGTGCAGTGTGAGTGTGTGAAGGTTGGGAGTTGGATGGTGTACAGTGTGAGTGTGTGAAAGTGGGGAATTGGATGGTGTCCAGTTTGAGGGTGAGGGTTTGGATGGCGGACGTTATGAGTGTGTGATGGTTGTGCTTTGGATGGGGTATAGTTTGTGAGAGGCTGAGGAGTTGGATGGTGTACAGTGTGAGCATGTGAACGTGCGGATTTGGATGGGGTACAGTCTGTTTGTAGGTGGGGATTTGGATGGTGTTCAGTGTGAGTGTGTGAAGGTTGGGAGTTGGATGGTGTTCAGTGTGATTGTGTGAAGGTTGTGAGTCGGATGGTGTGAAGTGTGAATGTGTGAATGTGTGTAGTTCAATGGTGTGCAGTGTGAGTGTGTGTAGGTTGGGAGTTGGATGGTGTGCAGAGTGAATGTGTGAAGGTCGGGAGTTGGATGGTGTGCAGTGTGAGTGTGTGAAGATTGGGAGTTGGATGGTGTGAATTGTGAGTGTGTGAAGGTTGGGAGTTGGATGGTGTGCAGTCTGAATGTGTGAAGGTTGGGAGTTGGATGGTGTGCAGTGTGATTGTGTGAAGTTTGGGATTTGGATGGTGTGCAGTGTGAATGTGTGAAGGTTGGTAGTTCGATGGTGTACGCTTTGATTGTGTGAAGTTTGGGAATTGGATGGTGTGCAGTTTGAGTGTGTGAAGTTTGGGAGTTCGATGGTGTGAAGTGTGAGTGTGTGAAGGTTGGGAGTTGGATGGTGTGCAGTGTGAGTGTGTGAAGGTTGGGAGTTGGATCGTTTACAGTGTGATTGTGCGAAGGTTCGGAGTTGGATGGGGTACAGTGTGAGTGTGTGAAGATTGGGAGTTGGATGGTGTGCAGTGTCAGTGTGTGAAGGTTGGGAGTTGGATGGTGTGCAGTGTGAGTGTGTGAAAGTGGGGAGTTGGATGGTGTGCAGTGTGAGTGTGTGAAGTTGGGGAGTTGTATGGTGTACATTGTGAGGGTGAGGATTTGGATGGCGGACGTTGTGAGTGTGTGATGGTTGTGCTTTGGATGGGGTATAGTTTACGAGAGGCTGAGGAGTTGGATGGTGTACACTTTGAGCATGTGAACGTGCGGATTTGGATGGGGTACAGTCTGTGTGCAGGTGGGGATTTCGATGGGGTGCAGTGTGAGTGTGTGAAGCTTGGGTGTTGGATGTTGTACAGTGTGATTGTGTGCAGGTGGGTATTTGCATGGGGTGCAGTGTGAGTGTGTGAAGCTTGGGAGTTGGATGGTGTGCAGCGTGAGTGTGTGCAGGTTGGGAGTTGGATGGTGTACAGTGTTAGTATGTGCAGGTTGGGATTTGGATAGGGTACAGTGTGAGTGTGTGCAGGTTGGGATTTGGATAGGGTACAGTGTGAGTGTGTGAAGGTTGGGAGTTGGATGGTGTGCAGTGTGAGTGTGTGAAGGTTGGGAGTTGTATGGTGTGCAGTGTGATTTTGTGAAGGTTGGAAGTTGGATGGTGTGCAGTGTGAGTGTGTGAAGGTTCGGAGTTGTATGTTGTGCAGTTTGATTTTGTGAATGTTGGGAGTTGGATGGTGTGCAGTGTGAGTGTGTGAAGGCTGGGAGTTGCATGGTGTACAGTGTGAGTGTGTGAAAGTGGGGAGTCGGATGGTGTACAGTGTGAGGGTGAGGATTTGGATGGGTGATGTTGTGAGTGTCTGATGGATGCAGTGTGAGTGTGTGAAGCTTGGGTGTTGGATGGTGTACAGTGTGAGTGTGTGCAGGTGGGTATTTGGATGGGGTGCAGTGTGAGTGTGTGAAGCTTGGGAGTTGGATGGTGTGCAGCGTGAGTGTGTGCAGGTGGGGAGTTGGATGGTGTACAGTGTGAGTGTGTGCAGGTTGGGATTTGGATAGGGTACAGTGTGAGTGTGTGCAGGTTGGGTTTTGGATAGGTCACAGTGTTGGTGTGTGCAGGTTGGGAGTTGGATGGTGTGCAGTGTGAGTGTGTGCAGGTTGGGAGAGGGATGGTGTGCGGTGTGAGTGTGTGAAGGTTGTGAGTTGGATGGTGTGCAGTGTCAGTGTGTGAAGTTTGGGAGTTGGATGGTGTACAGTGTGATTGTGTGAAAGTGGGTAATTGGATGGTGTCCAGTTTGAGGGTGAGGGTTTGGATGGCGGACGTTATGAGTGTGTGATGGTTGTGCTTTGGATGGGGTATAGTTTGTGAGAGGCTGAGGAGTTGGATGGTGTACAGTGTGAGCATGTGAACGTGCGGATTTGGATGGGTTACAGTCTGTTTGTAGGTGGGGATTTGGATGGTGTTCAGTGTGAGTGTGTGAAGGTTGTGAGTCGGATGGTGTGAAGTGTGAATGTGTGAATGTGTGTAGTTGGATGGTGTGCAGTGTGAGTGTGTGAAGGTTGGGAGTTGGTTGGTGTGCAGAGTGAATGTGTGAAGGTTGGGAGTTGGATGGTGTGCAGTGTGAGTGTGTGAAGGTTGGGAGTTGGATGGTGTACAGTGTGAGTGTGTGAAAGTGGGGAATTGGATGGTGTCCAGTTTGAGGGTGAGGGTTTGGATGGCGGACGTTATGAGTGTGTGATGGTTGTGCTTTGGATGGGGTATAGTTTGTGAGAGGCTGAGGAGTTGGATGGTGTACAGTGTGAGCATGTGAACGTGCGGATTTGGATGGGGTACAGTCTGTTTGTAGGTGGGGATTTGGATGGTGTTCAGTGTGAGTGTGTGAAGGTTGGGAGTTGGATGGTGTTCAGTGTGATTGTGTGAAGGTTGTGAGTCGGATGGTGTGAAGTGTGAATGTGTGAATGTGTGTAGTTCGATGGTGTGCAGTGTGCGTGTGTGAAGGTTGGGAGTTGGATGGTGTGCAGAGTGAATGTGTGAAGGTCGGGAGTTGGATGGTGTGCAGTGTGAGTGTGTGAACGTGCGGATTTGGATGGGGTACAGTCTGTGTGCAGGTGGGGATTTCGATGGGGTGCAGTGTGAGTATGTGAAGCTTGGGTGTTGGATGTTGTACAGTGTGATTGTGTGCAGGTGGGTATTTGCATGGGGTGCAGTGTGAGTGTGTGAAGCTTGGGAGTTGGATGGTGTGCAGCGTGAGTGTGTGCAGGTTGGGAGTTGGATGGTGTACAGTGTTAGTGTGTGCAGGTTGGGATTTGGATAGGGTACAGTGTGAGTGTGTGCAGGTTGGGATTTGGATAGGGTACAGTGTGAGTGTGTGAAGGTTGGGAGTTGGATGGTGTGCAGTGTGAGTGTGTGAAGGTTGGGAGTTGGATGGTGTGCAGTGTGAGTGTGTGAAGGTTGGGAGTTGGATGGTGTGCAGTGTGATTTTGTGAAGGTTGGAAGTTGGATGGTGTGCAGTGTGAGTGTGTGAAGGTTCGGAGTTGTATGTTGTGCAGTTTGATTTTGTGAATGTTGGGAGTTGGATGGTGTGCAGTGTGAGTGTGTGAAGGTTGGGAGTTGGATGGTGTACAGTGTGAGTGTGTGAAAGTGGGGAGTCGGATGGTGCACAGTGTGAGGGTGAGGATTTGGATGGGTGATGTTGTGAGTGTCTGATGGATGCAGTGTGAGTGTGTGAAGCTTGGGTGTTGGATGGTGTACAGTGTGAGTGTGTGCAGGTGGGTATTTGTATGGGGTGCAGTGTGAGTGTGTGAAGCTTGGGAGTTGGATGGTGTGCAGCGTGAGTGTGTGCAGGTGGGGAGTTGGATGGTGTACAGTGTGAGTGTGTGCAGGTTGGGATTTGGATAGGGTACAGTGTGAGTGTGTGCAGGTTGGGTTTTGGATAGGTCACAGTGTTGGTGTGTGCAGGTTGGGAGTTGGATGGTGTGCAGTGTGAGTGTGTGCAGGTTGGGAGAGGGATGGTGTGCGGTGTGAGTGTGTGAAGGTTGGGAGTTGGATGGTGTGCAGTGTCAGTGTGTGAAGGTTGGGAGTTGGATGGTGTGCAGTGTGATTGTGTGAAGGTGGGGAGTTGGATGGTGTGCAGTCTCAGTGTGTGAAGGTTGGGAGTTGGATGGTGTGCAGTGTGATTTTGTGAAGGTTGGAAGTTGGATTTTGTGCAGTGTGTTTGTGCGAAGATTGTGAGTTGGATGGTGTGCAGTGTGATTGTGTGAAGGTTGGGAGTTGGATGGTGTGCAGTGTGAGTGTGTGAAGGTTGGGAGTTGGATGGTGTGCAGTGTGAGTGTGTGCAGGTTGGGAGAGGGATGGTGTGCGGTGTGAGTGTGTGAAGGTTGGGAGTTGGATGGTGTGCAGTGTCAGTGTGTGAAGGTTGGGAGTTGGATGGTGTGCAGTGTGATTGTGTGAAGGTGGGGAGTTGGATTGTGTGCAGTCTCAGTGTGTGAAGGTTGGGAGTTGGATGGTGTGCAGTGTGATTTTGTGAAGGTTGGAAGTTGGATTTTGTGCAGTGTGTTTGTGCGAAGATTGTGAGTTGGATGGTGTTCAGTGAGATTGTGTGAAGGTTGGGAGTTTGATGGTGTGCAGTGTGAGTGTGTGAAGGTTGGGAGTTGGATGGTGTGCAGTGTGAGTGTGTGCAGGTTGGGAGAGGGATGGTGTGCGGTGTGAGTGTGAAGGTTGTGAGTTGGATGGTGTGCAGTGTCAGTGTGTGAAGGTTGGGAGTTGGATGGTGTGCAGTGTGATTGTGTGAAGGTTGGGAATTGGATGGTGTGCAGTCTCAGTGTGTGAAGGTTGGGAGTTGGATGGTGTGCAGTGTGATTTTGTGAAGGTTGGAAGTTGGATTTTGTGCAGTGTGTTTGTGCGAAGGTTGTGAGTTGGATGGTGTGCAGTGTGATTGTGTGAAGGTTGGGAGTTGGATGGTGTGCAGTGTGAGTGTGTGAAGGTTGGGAGTTGGATGGTGTGCAGTGTGAGTGTGTGAATGTTGGGAGTTGGATGGGGCGCAGTGTGAGTGTGTGAAGGTTAGGAGTTGTATGGTGTGCAGTGTGATTGTGTGAAAGTGGGGAGTTGGATGGTGTACAGTGTGAGGGTGAGGATTTGGATGGCGGACGTTGTGAGTGTCTGATGGTTGTGCTTTGGATGGGGTATAGTTTGTGAGAGGCTGAGGAGTTGGATGGTGTACAGTGTGAGCATGTGAACGTGTGGATTTGGATGGGGTACAGTCTGTGTGCAGTTGATGATTTGGATGGTGTTCAGTGTGAGTGTGTGAAGGTTGGGAGTTGGATGGTGTGCAGTGTGATTGTGTGAAGGTTGTGATTTGGATGGTGTTCAGTGTGAGTGTGTGAAGGTTGGGAGTTGGATGGTGTGCAGTGTGATTGTGTGAAGGTTGGGAGTCGGATGGTGTGAAGTGTGATTGTGTGGTGGTTGGGAGTTGGATGGTGTGCAGTGTGAGTGTGTGAAAGTTGGGAGTTGGATGGTGTGCAGTGTGATTGTGTGAAGGTTGGGTGTTGGATGGTCTGCAGTGTGAGTTTGTGAATGTTGGGAGTTGGATGGTGTGCATTGTGAGTGTGTAAATGTTGGGAGTTGGATGTTGTGCAGTGTGAGTGTTTGAAGGTTGGGATTTGGATGTTGTGCAGTGTGATGGTGTGAAGATTGGGAGTTGGATGGTGTGCAGCGTGAGTGTGTGAAGGTTGGGAGTTGGATGGTGTGCAGTTTGAGTGTGTGAAGGTTGGGGTTTCGATGGTGTACAGTGTGAGGGTGAGGGTTTGGATGGCGGACGTTGTGAGTGTGTGATGGTTGTTCTTTGGATGGGGTATAGTTTGTGAGAGGCTGAGGAGTTGAATGGTGTACAGTGTGAGCCTGTGAACGTGTGGAGTTGGATGGCGTACAGTCTGTGTGCAGGTCGGGATTTTGATGGTGTGCAGTGTGAGTGTGTGAAGCTAGGGAGTTGGATGTTGTACAGTGTGAGTGTGTGCAGTTTGGGATTTGGATGGGGTGCAGTGTGAGTGTGTGAAGCTTGGGTGTTGGATGGTGTGCAGTGTGAGTGTGTGAAGGTTGGGAGTTGGATTGTGTGCAGTGTGAGTGTGTGAAGGTTGGGAGTTGGATGGTGTGCAGTGTGAGTGTGTGAATGTTGGGAGTTGGATGGTGTGCAGTGTGAGTGTTTGAAGGTTGGGAGTTGGATGGGGTGCAGTTTGAGTGTTTGAAGGTTGGGCGTTGGATTGTGTGCAGTGTGAATGTGTGAAGCTTGGGAGTTGGTTGTTGTGCAGTGTGAATGTGTGAAGGTTGGCAGCTAGTTGGGGTGCAGTGTGAGTGTGTGAAGGTTGGGAGTTGGATGGTGTGCATTGTGAGTGTGTGAAGGTTGGGATTTGGATGGTGTGCATTGTGAGTGTGTGAAGGTTGGGATTTGGATATTGTGCAGTGTGAGTGTGTGAGGGTTGGGAGTTGGATGGTGTGCAGTGTGAGTGTGTGAAGGTTGGGAGTTGGATGGTATGCAGTGTCAGTGTGTGAAGGTTGGGAGTTGGATGGTGTGCAGTGTGATTTTGTGAAGGTTGGAAGTTGGATGGTGTGCAGTGTGATTGTGCAAAGGTTGGGAGTTGGATGGTGTGCAGTGTGATTGTGTGAAGGTTGGGAGTTGGATGGTGTGCAGTGTGAGTGTGTGAAGGTTGGGAGTTGAATGGTGTGCAGTGTGAGTGTGTGAATGTTGGGAGTTGGATGGGGTGCAATGTGAGTGTGTGAAGGTTCGGAGTTGTATGGTGTGCAGTGTGATTGTGTGAAGGTTGGGAGTTGGATGGTGTGCAGTGTGAGTGTGTGAAGGTTGGGAGTTGGATGGTGTACAGTGTGAGTGTGTGAAAGTGGGGAGTTGGATGGTGTACAGTGTGAGTGTGTGAGGATTTGGATGGCTGATGTTGTGAGTGTCTGATGGTTGTTCTTTGGATGGGGTATAGTTTGTGAGAGGCTGAGGAGTTGGATGGTGTACTTGTGAGCATGTGAACGTGCGGATTTGGATGGGGTACAGTCTGTGTGCAGTTGGGGATTTGGTTGGATTTCAGTGTGAGTGTGTGAAGGTTGGGAGTTGGATGGTGTGCAGTGTGATTGTGTGAAGGTTGTGAGTCGGATGGTGTGAAGTGTGAATGTGTGAAGGTGTGTAGTTGGATGGTGTGCAGTGTGAGTGTGTGAAGGTTGGGAGTTGGATGTTGAGCAGTGTGAATTTGTGAAGGTTGGGATTTGGAAGGTGTGCAGTGTGAGTGTGTGAAGGTTGGGAGTTGGATGGTGTTCAGTGTGAGTGTGTGAAGGTTGTGAGTCGGATGGTGTGAAGTGTGAATGTGTGAAGGTGTGTAGTTGGATGGTGTGCAGTGTGAGTGTGTGAAGGTTGGGAGTTGGATGTTGTGCAGTGTGAATTTGTGAAGGTTGGGAGTTGGATGGTGTGCAGTGTGAGTGTGTGAAGGTTGGGAGTTGGATGGAGTGCAATGTGAGTGTGTGAAGGTTGGGAGTTGGATGGTGTGCAGTGTGAGTGTGTGAAGGTTGGGAGTTGGATGGGTTACAGTTTGATTGTGCGAAGGTTGTGAGTTGGATGGTGTGCAGTGTGAGTGTGTGAAGGTTGGGAGTTGGATGATGTGCAGTGTGAGTGTGTGAAAGTGGGGAGTTGGATGGTGTACAGTGTGAGGGTGAGGATTTGGATGGCGGACGTTGTGAGTGTCTGATGGTTGTGCTTTGGATGGGGTATAGTTTGTGAGAGGCTGAGGAGTTGGATGTTGTACAGTGTGAGCATGTGAACGTGCGGATTTGGATGGGGTACAGTCTGTGTGCAGTTGATGATTTGGATTCTGTTCAGTGTGAGTGTGTGAAGGTTGGGAGTTGAATGGTGTGCAGTGTGATTGTGTGAAGGTTGTGAGTCGGATGGTGTGAAGTGTGATTGTGTGGAGGTTGGGAGTTGGATGGTGTGCAGTGTGAGTGTGTGAAAGTTGGGAGTTGGATGGTGTGCAGTGTGATTGTGTGAAGGTTGGGAGTCGGATGGTGTGAAGTGTGAATTTGTGAAGGTGTGTAGTTGGATGGTGTGCAGTGTGAGTGTGTGAAGTTTGGGAGTTGGATGGTGTGCAGTGTGATTGTGTGAAGGTTGGGAGTTGGATGGTCTGCAGTGTGATTGTGTGAAGGTTGGGAGTTGGATGGTGTGCATTGTGAGTGTGTAAATGTTGGGATTTGGATGTTGTGCAGTGTGAGTGTTTGAAGGTTGGGATTTGGATGTTGTGCAGTGTGATGGTGTGAAGATTGGGATTTGGATGGTGTGCAGCGTGAGTGTGTGAAGGTTGGGAGTTGGATGGTGTGCAGTGTGATTGTGTGAAGGTTGGGGTTTCGATGGTGTACAGTGTGAGGGTGAGGATTTGGATGGCGGACGTTGTGAGTGTGTGATGGTTGTTCTTTGGATGGGGTATAGTTTGTGAGAGGCTGAGGAGTTGAATGGTGTACAGTGTGAGCCTGTGAACGTGTGGAGTTAGATGGCGTACAGTCTGTGTGCAGGTCGGGATTTCGATGGGGTGCAATGTGAGTGTGTGAAGCTAGGGAGTTGGATGTTGTACAGTGTGAGTGTGTGCAGTTGGCGATTTGGATGGGGTGCAGTGTGAGTGTTTGATGCTTGGGTG
Organism: Carcharodon carcharias; assembly: GCF_017639515.1. Lineage (NCBI taxonomy): Eukaryota > Metazoa > Chordata > Chondrichthyes > Lamniformes > Lamnidae > Carcharodon > Carcharodon carcharias. The sequence continues at coordinate 81,593,843 of NC_054480.1, read as the reverse complement.
TTGGATGGTTTGCAGTGTGAGTGTGTGAAGGTTGGGAGTTGGATTGTGTGCAGTTTGAATGTGTGAAGGTTGGGAGTTGGATGGTGTGCAGTGTGAGTGTGTGAATGTTGGGAGTTGGATGGTGTGCAGTGTGAGTGTTTGAAGGTTGGGAGTTGGATGGGGTGCAGTTTGAGTGTTTGAAGGTTGGGAGTTGGATTGTGTGCAGTGTGAATGTGTGAAGCTTGGGAGTTGGTTGTTGTGCAGTGTGAATGTGTGAAGGTTGGCAGCTAGTTGGGGTGAAGTGTGAGTGTGTGAAGGTTGGGAGTTGGATGGTGTGCATTGTGAGTGTGTGAAGGTTGGGATTTGGATGGTGTGCATTGTGAGTGTGTGAAGGTTGGGATTTGGATATTGTGCAGTGTGAGTGTGTGAGGGTTGGGAGTTGGATGGTGTGCAGTGTGAGTGTGTGAAGGTTCGGAGTTGGATGGGGTACAGTGTGTGAAGGTGTGGATTTGGATGGGGGACAGTGTGAGTCTGTGAGAAGGTGGGGTGTTGGTTGTGGTACAGTGTGATGTGTGAGGGTGTGTATTTGTCTGGAGTACAGTGCGAGTGTGTAAATGTGAGAGTTTGGATGTGGTATCGTGTGTGTTAATGAGTGAGTTTGATAGTGTACAATGTGTGTGAAGATAGGGGAGTTGAATGAAGTACAGTGTGAGTGTGTGAAGGTTGGGAGGTGGATGGTGTGCAGTGTGAGTGTGTGAAGGTTGGGAGTTGGATGGTGTGCAGTGTGAGTGTGTGAAGGTTGGGAGTTGGATGGTGTGCAGTGTGAGTGTGTGCAGGTTGGGAGTTGGATGATGTGCAGTGTGAGTGTGTGAAGGTTGGGAGTTGGATGGTGTGCAGTGTGAGTGTGTGAAGGTTGGGAGTTGGATGGTGTGCAGTGTGAGTGTGTGAAGTTTGGGAGTTGGATGGTGTGCAGTGTGAGTGTGTGCAGGTTGGGTTTTGGATGGTGTGCAGTGTGAGTGTGTGAAGGTTGGGAGTTGGATGGGTTACATTGTGTGAAGGTGTGGAGTTGGATGGGGGACAGTGTGAGTCTGTGAGGGGGTGGGGTGTTGGTTGTCGTACAATGTGATGTGTGAGGGTGGGTATTTGTTTGGAGTACAGTGGGAGTGTGTGAATGTGAGAGCTTGGATGTGGTACCGTGTGTGTTAAGGAGTGGAGTTTGATAAGTTACAATGTGTGTGAAGATGAGGGAGTTGAATGAAGTACAGTGTGAGTGTTTGAAGGTTGGGAGGTGGATGGGGTGCAGTGTGAATGTGTGAAGGTGGGGAGTTGGATGGGGTGCAGTGTGATTGTGTGAATTTTGGGTGTTGGATGCGGTACAGTGTGAGTGTGTGAAGGTTGGGAGTTGGATGGTGTGCAGTGTGAGCATGTGAAGGTTGGGGGTTGGATGGTGTACAGTGTGAGTGTGTGAAGGTGGGGAGTTTGATGGGGTACAGTGTGAGTATGTGATGATTGGGAGTTGGATGGGGTATATTGTGTGTGAATGTGAGTCTGGAGGTGGATTTAGGTGCAGGTGTAATTGTGAGTGTGAGCATGGGTTTGGGTGCAATTGTGGGTGCGATTGTGGGTGTGGACATGGATGTGGTTGTGAGTGTGAGTGTGGGTGTTGGTGCGAGGATGGGTTTGTGCACGGATGTGGGTGTGATTGCGAGTGTGGGTGTTAGTGTGAGTGTGGATGAGGGTGTGGTTGTGGACGTGGGTGTGAGTGCGAGCATGGTTGTGGGTTTCGGATTCAGTGTGAGTGCGGGTATGGGTGCGGGTGTGTGTGCGGGTGTTTGCGGGTGTGTGTGCGGGTGTGGGCGTGTGTGCGGGCGTGTGTGCCGGTGTGGGAGCAGGTCTGTGCGTGTGTGCGTGTGTGTGCGCGGGTGTGTGTGCGGGTGTGTGCGCGGGTGTAGGTGTGTGTGTGGGTGCAGGTGTGTGTGCTGGTGTGTGTGCTGGTGTGTGTGCGGGTGTGTGTGTAGGTCCATGTGTGTGTGCTGGTGTGGGTGTGTTTGCGAGTGTGTGTGCGGGTGTGTGTGCGGGTATGTGTGTGGGTGCGAGTGTGGGTACGGGTGTGGGTGTTGATGTAGGTGTGGGTGCTGGTGTGGGTGCGGGTGTCGGTGTGGGTGCGGGTGTTGGTGTGGGTGTGGGTGCTGATGTGGGTGTGGGTGTGGGTGCTGGTGTGGGTGTGGGTGCTGGTGTGGGTGCTGGTGTGGGTGCGGGTGTGGGTGTGGGTGTTGGTGCGGGAGTGGGTGCTGGTGCGGGTGCTGGTGTGGCTGTGGGTGCGGGTGTGGGTGTGGGTGTGGGAATGGGTGCAGGTGTGGGTGTGGGTATGGGTGCAGAGTGGGTGTGGGTGCTGGTGTGGGTGTGGGTGTGGGTGTTGGTAGGGGTGTGGGTGTGGGTGTTGGTGGGGGTGTGGGTGTGATGCTGGTGTGGGTGTGGGTGTTGGTGTGGGTGTGGGTGTGGGTGTGGGTGTGGGTGCTGGTGTGGGTGTGGGTGCTGGTGTGGGTGTGGGTGTCGGTGTGGGTGTCGGTGTGGGTGTGGGTGTGGGTGCTGGTGTGGGTGCTGGTGTGGGTGCGGGTGTGGGAATGGGTGTTGGTGTGGGTGCTGGCGTGGGTGTGGGTGCGGGTGTGGGTGTGGGTTCCGGTGTGGTTGTGGGTGCGGGTGTTGGTGAGGGTGCGGGTGCTGTTGTGGGTGTGGGTGCTGATGTGGGTGTGGGTGCTGTTGTGGGTGCTTGTGTGGGTGTGGGTGCTGGTGTGGATGATGGTGTGGGTGTGGGTATGGGTGATGGTGAGTGCTGTTGTGGGTGTGGGTGCTGTTGTGGGTGTGGGTGCTGGTGTGGGTGCTGGTGTGGGTGATGGTGTGGGTGTGGGTGCTGGTGTGGGTGCTGGTGTGGGTGCTGGTGTGGGTGCTGGTGTGGATGCTGGTGCTGGTGTGGGTGCTGGTGTGGGTGTGGGTGCTGCTGCTGGTGCTGGTGTGGGTGCGGGTGCGGGTGTGGGTGCGGGTGCGGGTGTGGGTGCTGGTCTGGGTGTGGGTGTGGGTGCGGGTGTGGGTATGGGTGCTGGTGCAGGAGTGGGTGTGGGTGTGGGCGCGGGTGTGGGTGCGGGTGTGGGTGCTGGTGTGGGTGTGGGTGCTGGTGTGTGTGCGAGTGTGGGTGCTGGTGTGGGTATGGGTGCGGGTGTGGGTGCGGGTGCGGGTGTGGGTGCTGGTGTGTGTGCGGGTGTGTGTGTAGGTCCATGTGTGGGTGTGTTTGCGAGTGTGTGTGCAGGTGTGTGTGCGGGTATGTGTGTGGGTGCGAGTGTGGGTACGGGTGTGGGTGTTGATGTAGGTGTGGGTGCTGGTGTGGGTGCGGGTGTCGGTGTGGTTGCGGGTGTTGCTGTGGGTGTGGGTGCTGGTGTGGGTGTGGGTGCTGGTGTGGGTGCTGGTGTGGGTGCGGGTGTGGGTGTGGGTGTTGGTGCGGGAGTGGGTGCTGGTGTGTGTGCAGGTGTGTGTGCGGGTGTTGGCGCAGGTGTGTGTGCTGGTGCGGGTGTGGGTGCGGGTGTGGGTGTGGGTGCTGGTGTGGGTGCGAGTGTGGGTGCTGGTGTGGGTATGGGTGCGGGTGTGGGTGCTGGTGTGGGTGCGGGTGCGGGTGTGGGTGCTGGTGTGGGTGTGGGTGTGGGTATGGGTGCTGGTGCAGGAGTGGGTGCTGCTGCAGGAGTGGGTGCGGGTGTGGGTGTGGGTGCTGGTGTGGGTGCGGGTGTGGGTGCGGGTGTGGGTGCGGGTGTGGGTGCTGGTGTGGGTGCTGGTGTGTGTGCAGGTGTGTGTGCGGGTGTTGGCGCAGGTGTGTGTGCGGGTGCGGGTTTGGGTGCGGGTGTGGGTGTGGGTGCTGGTGTGGGTGCGAGTGTGGGTGCTGGTGTGGGTATGGGTGTGGGTGTGGGTGCTGGTGTGGGTGCGGGTGCGGGTGTGGGTGCTGGTGTGGGTGTGGGTGTGGGTGTGGGTATGGGTGCTGGTGCAGGAGTGGGTGCTGCTGCAGGAGTGGGTGCGGGTGTGGGTGTGGGTGCTGGTGTGGGTGCGGGTGCGGGTGCGGGTGTGGGTGCGGGTGTGGGTGCTGGTGTGGGTGTGGGTGCTGGTGTGTGTGCGGGTGTGTGTGCGGGTGTTGGCGCAGGTGCGGGTGCGGGTGTGGGTGTGGGTGCTGGTGTGGGTGTGAGTGTGGGTGCTGGTGTGGGTATGGGTGCGGGTGCGGGTGTGGGTGCGGGTGAGGGTGCGGGTGTGGGTGTGGGTGCTGGTGTGGGTGCGGGTGCGGGTGCTGGTGCGGGTGTGGGTGCTGGTGCGGGTGCGGGTGCTGATGTGGGTGCGTGTGCAGGTGCTGGTGTGGGTGTGGGTGCTGGTGCGGGTGCAGCTGCTGTTGTGGGTGCGGGTGCGGGTGCTGGTGTGGGTGTGGGTGCGGGTGCGGGTGCGAATGCGGGTACTGGTGTGGGTGCTGGTGTGGGTGCGGGTGTGGGTACGCGTGTGGGTGTGGGTATGGGTGCAGGTGCTGGTGTGGGTGCGGGTGCTGGTGTGGGTACGGGTGTGGGTGCTGGTGTGGGTGCTGGTGTGGGTGCAGGTGTGGGTGCTGGTGTGGGTGTGGGTGCTGGTGTGGGTGTGGGTGCTGGTGTGGGTGCGGGGGCTGGTGTGGGTGCGGGTGCTGGTGTGGTTGCTGGTGTGGGTGCGGGTGCGGGTGTGGGTGCGGGAGCTGGTGTGGGTGCGGGTGCGGGTGTGGGTGCGGGTGCGGGTGCTGGTGCGGGTGTGGGTGCTGGTGCGGGTGCGGGTGCGGGTGTGGGTGTGGGTGCTGGTGCGGGTGCGGGTGTGGGTTTTGGTGCGGGTGTGGTTGTTGGTGTGGGTGTGGGTGCGGGTGTAGGTGTGGGTGTGTGTGCTGATGTGGGTGTTGGTGCTGGTGTGGGTGTTGGTAAGGGTGCAGGTGTGGGTGCTGGTGTGGGTGTGGGTGCTGGTGTGGGTGTGGGTGTGGGTGCTGGTGTGGGTGTGGGTGCTGGTGTGGGTGCTGGTGTGGGTGTGGGTGCTGGTGTGGGTGCTGGGGTTGATGCTGGTTTGGGTGTGGGTGCTGGTGTTGGTGCTGGTGCGGGTGCGGGTGTGGGTGGTGGTGTGGGTACGGGTGTGGGTGTGGGTGGTGGTGTGGGTGCGGGTGCGGGTGTGGGTGGGGTGTGGGTGTGGGTGCTGGTGTGGATGCGGGTGTGGGTGTGGGTGTGTGTATGGGTGTTGGTGTGGGCGCTGGTGTGGGTGTGGGTGCTGGTGTGGGTGCAGGTGTGGGTGCGGTTTGGGTGTGGGTGTGGGTGCTGGTGTGGGTGCGGGTCTGGGTGCTGGTGTGGGTGTGGGTGTGGGTGTGGGTGTGGGTGCGGGTGTGGGTGCTTGTGTGGGTGTTGGTGCTGGTGTGGGTGCTGGTGTGGGTGCTGGTGCTGGTGTGGGTGCTGGTGTGGGTGTGGGTGGAGGTGTGGGTGCTCGTGTGGGTGTGGGTGCTGTTGTGGGTGCTGTTGTGGGTGCTGGTGTTGGTGTTGGTGTGGGTGCTGGTGCGGGTGCGGGTGTGAGTGGTGGTGCTGGTGTGGGTGCTGGTGTGGGTGCTGGTGTGGGTGCTGTTGTGGGTGTGGGTGTGGGTATGGGTGTTGGTGTGGGTGCTTGTGTGGGTGTGGGTATGGGTGTTGGTGTGGGTGCTGCTGTGGGTGCTGGTGTGGGTGTGGGTGCTGGTGTGCGTGTTGATGTGGGTGTGGGTGTTGCTGTGGGTATTGCTGTGGCTGTGGTTGTGGGTGCGGGTGCGGGTGTGGGTGTTGGTGTGGGTGTGGGTATTGTTGTTGGTGTGGGTGTGGGTGTCGGTGTTGGTGTGGGTGTGGGGGTGGGTGTGGGTGAGGGTGTTGGTGTTGGTGGGGGTGTGGGGGTGGGTGTTGGTGTTGGTGTGGGTGTGGGGGTGGGTGTGGGTGTTGGTGGGGTTGTGGGGCTGGGTGTTGGTGTTGGTGGGGATGTGGGGGTGGGGGTGGGTGTGGGTGTTGGTGTGGGTGTGGGGGTGGGTGTGGGTGTGGGTGCTGGTGTGGGTGTGGTTGTGGGTGCGGGTGCTGTTGTGGGTGTGGGTGCTGGTGTGGGTGTGGGTGCGGGTGTAGGTACTGGTGTGGGTGCAGGTGCGGGTGTGGGTGCGGGTGTGGGTGTGGGTGCTGGGGTGGGTGTGGGTGCTGGTGTGGGTGCGGGTGCGGGTGTTGGTGCGGGTGCGGGTGCTGATGTGGGTGCGTGTGCGGGTGCTGGTGTGGGTGTGGGTGTGGGTGCTGGTGCGGGTGCGGGTGCTGATGTGGGTGCAGGTGCGGGTGCTGGTGTGGGTGTGGGTGCTGGTGTGGGTGTGGGTGCGGGTGTGGGTGCTGGTGTGGGTGATGGTGCGTGTGCGGGTGCTGATGTGGGTGTGGGTGCGGGTGCGGGTGTGGGTGCGGGTGCGGGTGTGGGTACGGGTGTGGGTGTGGGTGTGTTTGTGGGTGTGTGTGTGTGTGTGGGTGTGGGTGCGGGGTGTGGGTGTGGGGTGTAGGTGCGGGGTGTGGGTGCGTGTGTAGGGGCTGGTGTGGGTGTGGGTGTGTTTGTGGGTGTGTGTATGTGGGTGTGGGTGCTGGTGTGGGTGTGGGTGCTGATGTGGGTGTGGGTGTGGCTGCGGTTGTGTGTGTGGGTTCTGGTTTGGGTGGCGGTGTGGGTACTTGTGTGGGTGTGGGTGCGGGTGCTGGTGTGGGTGTCGGTGTGGGTGCGGGTGTGGGTGTGGTTGCGGGTGCGGGTGTGGGTGTTGGTGTCAGTGTCGGTGTGGGTGTGGGTGTGGGTGCTGTTGTGGGTGCTGTTGTGGCTGTTGGTGTGCGTGTGGGTGTGGGTGTGGGTATGGGTATGGTTGCAGGTGCTGCTGAGGGTGTGGGTGTGGGTGCTGGTGTGGGTGTGGGTGCTGGTGTGGGTGTGGGTACTGGTTTGGGTGCTGGCATGTGTGCTGGTGTGGGTGTGGGTGCGGGTGCTGCTGTGGGTGTGGGTGTGGTTGCTGGTGTGGGTGCTGGTGTGAGTGTGGTTGCTGGTGTGGGTGTGGGTATGGGTGCTGGTGTGGGTGTGGGTGCGGGTGTTGGTGTGGGTGCTGGAGTTGGTGTGGGTGTGGATGTGGGTGCTGGTGTTGGTGCTGGTGTGGGTGCGGGTGCTGGTGTGGGTGTGGGTGTGGGTGCTGGTGTTGGTGTGGGTGCTGGAGTTGGTGTGGGTGTGGCTGTGGGTGCTGGTGTGGGTGCTGGTGTGGGTGTGGGTGTGGGTGCGGGAGTGGGTGTGCGTGTGGGTGTGGGTGTTGGTGTGGGTGTGGGTGCTGGTGTGGGTGTGGTTGCGGGTGTGGGTTCTGGTGTGGGTGTGGGTGTTGGTGTGGGTGTGGGTGCTGGTGCGGGTGCTAGTGTGGGTGTGGGTGCGGGTGCATGTGTGTCTGCGGGTGTGGGTGCGGGTGTGGGTGTGGATGCTGGTTTGGGTGCTGTTGTGGGTGCGGGTGTAGGTGTTGGTGTGGGTGTTGGTGTGGGTGTGGGTGCTGATGTGGGTGCTGGTGTGGGTGTGGGTGCTGGTGTGGGTGCGTGTGCGGGTGCTGGTGTGGGTGTGGGTGTGGGTGCTGGTGCGGGTGCGGGTGCTGATGTGGGTGCGGGTGCGGGTGCTGGTGTGGGTGTGGGTGCTGGTGTGGGTGTGGGTGCGGGTGTGGGTGATGGTGCGGGTGCGGGTGCTGATGTGGGTGTGGGTGCGGGTGCGGGTGTGGGTACGGGTGTGCGTGTGGGTGTGGGTGTGTTTGTGGGTGTGTGTGTGTGGGTGTGGGTGCGGGGTGTGGGTGTGGGGTGTGGGTGCATGTGTAGGGGTTGGTGTGGGTGTGGGTGTGGGTGTGTTTGTGGGTGTGTGTATGTGGGTGTGGGTGCTGGTGTGGGTGTGGGTGCTGGTGTCGGTGTGGGTGCTGGTGTGGGTGTGGGTGTGGGTGCTGGTGTGGGTGCTGGTGTGGGTGCGGGTGTTGGTGTGGGTGCTGATGTGGGTGTGGGTGTGGCTGCGGGTGTGGGTGTGGGTTCTGGTTTGGGTGGCGGTGTGGGTACTTGTGTGGGTGTGGCTGTGGGTGCTGGTGTGGGTGTCGGTGTGGGTGCGGGTGTGGGTGTGGTTGCGGGTGCGGGTGTGGGTGTTGGTGTCAGTGTCGGTGTGGGTGTGGGTGTGGGTTTGGGTGCTGTTGTGGGTGCTGTTGTGGCTGTTGGTGTGGGTGTGGGTGTGGGTGTGGGTGTGGGTGTGGGTATGGGTGTGGTTGCAGGTGCTGCTGTGGGTGTGGGTGCTGGTGTGGGTGTGGGTGCTGGTGTGGGTGCTGGTGTGGGTGTGGGTACTGCTTTGGGTGCTGGCTTGTGTGCTGGTGTGGGTGTGGGTGCGGGTGCTGCTGTGGGTGTGGGTGTGGGTGCTGGTGTGGGTGCTGGTGTGGGTGTGGTTGCTGGTGTGGGTGTGGGTGCTGGTGTGGGTGCTGGAGTTGGTGTGGGTGTGGATGTGGGTGCTGGTGTTGGTGCTGGTGTGGGTGCGGGTGCGGGTGCTGGTGTGGGTGTGGGTGCGGGAGCGGGTGCTGGTGTGGGTGCTGGTGTGGGTGTGGGTGCTGGTGTGGGTGTGGGTGTGGGTGTGGGTGCTGGTGTTGGTGTGGGTGCTGGAGTTGGTGTGGGTGTGGCTGTGGGTGCTGGTGTGGGTGCTGGTGTGGGTGTGGGTGCGGGTGTGGGTGCGGGAGTGGGTGTGCGTGTGGGTGTGGGTGTTGGTGTGGGTGTGGGTGCTGGTGTGGGTGTGGTTGCGGGTGTGGGTTCTGGTGTGGGTGTGGGTGTTGGTGTGGGTGTGGTTGCTGGTGTGGGTGCTAGTGTGGGTGTGGGTGCGGGTGCATGTGTGTCTGCGGGTGTGGGTGCGGGTGTGGGTGTGGATGCTGGTTCGGGTGCTGTTGTGGGTGCGGGTGTGGGTGTTGGTGTGGGTGTTGGTGTGGGTGTGGGTGCTGATGTGGGTGCTGGTGTGGGTGTGGGTGTGGGTGCTGGTGTGGGTGCTGGTGCAGGTGTGGGTGTTGGTGTCGGTCTGGGTGCGGGTGTTGGTGTGGGTGCTGATGTGGGTGTGGGTTTTGGTGTGGGTGTGGGTGCTGGTGGGGTGTGGGTGTTGGTGTCGTTCTGGGTGTGGGTGTGGGTGCTGGTGTGGTGCGGGTGTGGGTGTGGGTGCTGGTGTGGGTTTGGGTTCTGGTGTGGGTGTGGGTGTGTGTTTGGGTTCTGGTGTGGGTGTGGGTGTGGGTTCTGGTGTGGGTGTGGGTGTGGGTGTTGGTGTCGGTGTCGGTATGAGTGCTGGTGTGGGTGTGGTTGCGGGTGTGAGTGTGGGTGTTGGTGTCGGTGTGGGTGCTGGTGTGGGTGTTGGTGTGGGTGTGGGTGTTGGTGTGGGTGTGGGTGTGGGTGTGGGTGCTGGTGTGCGTGTTGGTGTGAGTGTGGGTGTTGGTGCTGGTGTGGGTGAGGGTGTGGGTGCCGGTATGGGTGCGGGTGCAGCTGTGGGTGTGGGTGTGGGTGCTGGTATGGTTATGGGTGCGGGTATGGGTGAGGGTGCGGGTTTGGGTGTGGGTGCAGGTGCTGGTGTGGGTGTGGGTGAGGGTCTGGGTGCGGGTGTGGCTGTGGGTGTGGGTGTGGGTATGGGTATGGGTGTGGGTGTGGGTGAGGGTGTGGGTGTGGGTGAGGGTCTGGGTGCGGGTATGGGTGCGGTTGCAGGTGTTGGTTTGGGTGTGGGTGCGGGTGTGGGTGTGGGTACAGGTGTGGATGTGATTGTGGGTGCGGGTGTTGGTTTGGGTGTGGGTGCGGGTGTGTCTACGGGTGTGGGTGTCAGTGTGTGTGGGTGTGGGTGCGGGGTGTAGGTGCGGGGTGTGGGTGCGTGTGTGGCTGTTGGTGTGGGTGTGGGTGTGTTTACGGGTGTGGGTGTGTGTACGGGTGTGGGTGTGGGTGTGGGTGTGGGTGTGTTTGTGGGTGTGTGTGTGTGGGTGTTGGTGCGGGGTGTGGGTGCGGGGTGTAGGTGCGGGTGTGGGTGCATTTTGTGGGTGCAGGCGTGGGTGCAGTTTGTGGGTGCAGGTGTGGGTGTGGGTGTGGGGTGTGGGTGCGTGTGTGTGTGTGGGTGTGGGTGTGAGTGCGGGTGTGTGTGTGGGTGCGGTTTGTGGGTGTGGGTGCGGTTTGTGGGTATGGGTGCGGTTTGTGGGTGTGGGTGTGGGGTGTGATTGCGGGTGTGTGTGTGGGTGTGGGTGTGTGTGTGGGTGCGGGGTGTGAGTGCGGGTGTGTGTGTGAGTGTGGGTGCGGTTTGTGGGTGTGGGTGTGGGGTGTGAGTTTGGGTGCGGTTTGTGGGTGCAGATGTGGGTGTGTGTGTGGGTGCGGGGTGTGAGTGTGGGTGCGGTTTGTGGGTGTGGGTGCGGTTTGTGGGTGTGGGTGTGGGGTGTGAGTGCGCGTGTGGGTGCTTTTGTGGGTGCGGTTTGTGGGTGCGGGTGTGAGTGCGGGTGTGTGTGTGGGTGTGGGTGCGGGGTGTGACTGCGGGTGTGGGTGCGGGGTGTGAGTGCGGTTTGTGAGTGTGGGTGCAGTTTGTGGGTGCAGGTGCGGTTTGTGGGTGTGGGTGTGGGGTGTGAGTGCGCGTGTGGGTGCTTTTGTGGGTGCGGTTTGTGGGTGCAGGTCTGCGTGTCGGTGTGGGTGCAGGGTGTGAGTGCGGGTGTGTGTGTGGGTGTGGGTGCGGGGTGTGAGTGCGGGTGTGTGTGTGGGTGTGGGTGCGGGGTGTGGGTGCGGGTGTGGGTGCGGGGTGTGAGTGCGGTTTGTGGGTGTGGGTGCGGTTTGTGAGTGTGGGTGCGGTTTGTGGGTGTGGGGTGTGAGTGCGGGTGTGGGTGCTTTTGTGGGTGCGGTTTGTGGGTGCAGATGTGGGTGTGTGTGTGGGTGCGGGCTGTGAGTGTGGGTGCGGTTTGTGGGTGTGGGTGCAGTTTGTGGGTGTGGGAATGGGGTGTGAGTGCGGGTGTGGGTGCTTTTGTGGGTGCGGTTTGTGGGTCCAGGTGTGGGTGTGGGGTGTGAGTGCGGGTGTGTGTGTGGGTGTGAATGCGGGTGTGTGTATGGGTGTGAGTGCGGGTGTGTGTATGGGTGTGAGTGCGGGTGTTTGTGTGGGTGTGAGTGCGGGTGTGGGTATGCTTGTGGTTTTTGATTTGGGCGCACTTGCAGACATAGGTTCACTGCTTATAATCTGGCTGGAAAGCGACAGGTGGAAATTTTCAAGAGTAAGGACAAGAGTAAGTGGGTGCTCTGGGGCACTTTAGTGCATAGCTATCAGGATCACAGTGGGAAGCTATTTTTAACTTGGCCACTGATAAATAAATCATTGTTACAAATATGAAGTTTGTAAGATCATCATGTTTGGAATGTCTCTTTAATTTTAGTCTCACCACTCTATCTCAGCAGAAGTGCTCCAAATGGTACAAACTTCATTCTGGGCTAGTGGTGCATTGGTTCAGGATGGAATCTGTTCTTCCCCCACCAGAATTTAATCAGAGGCAGCCGATGCTAAGGCAGGCTGGCCCACCTCGGTTCTCTGGGATCTCACCCCTGTTGTTTGGTTACATTTTAGGCTTTTTAGTCCTCACCCCTCAAACCCCATCACCATACTATCTGTGCCACCTTTATGCCCTCGTACCAATTCATGCCAAGCCCTGCCCCTCCACCCATCCACAAAGGCTCCTCATCCCAACTCATGGCTTTTCCATGCCTATTCACTCAATATAAACTATGTATAGAGCAAAGGAACCCTATTGTAACAATTATATGTCTAAGCTGCTTTTAAAAAAATCACCCATTTATAATTTTTTGAAAAGAAAACTGGTGCTCTTACAATCTTCTAAAAGTATAAATCAAACACTCCATTAAAGTATCAATAACAAAAGCCCTAAGTATTTCACACCTCTTAATCTTGTGCAAATAAACATTGAGACATTGAGAAAAGAGATCACAGAAAATAAACTTACCATAACCACATAAAGGTATCAATCAAACAAAGTCAAAAGAGGTCAGGCTCATAAAAGGATTATGTGAGTGAGTTTGTTTACACAGATGCAGGTAGGTGTTGAACTTCTTGGGCACATAGTAAGGAATCAGAATTTAGAAATCCTGATGCCAATGAGAAAGATCGACGGTAAAAGAGATTGAGGCAGGCAAAGAACAATCTTTCTAAAGAAAAGTACCTGGAAAAACTCAGCAGTCTGACAGCATCTGTGGAGAGGGATACAGTTGACATTTTGAGTCCGTATGACCCTTCATCAGAACTAAGACATTTCGAAATGATTTTCCAGTTTCTATTTTTCCATGAAGGGTCATGCGGACTCAAAAGGTCAACTGTATCCCTCTCCGCAGATGCTGTCAGATCTGCTGAGTTTTTCCAGACATTTTTGTTTTTGTTCTAGATTTCCAGCATTCGCAGTATTTTGCTTTTAATCTTTCTAAACAGCCTCACAAACTGGATGAATGTATGACCAATGAAGATTATCCATGCCTCCAGAGCAAGATTAACATGGTTGTCATTGCATGGTAGCTGGAGAGGGAGAGAGAGAGACACACAAATTTACCAATCTCAGTTTTCAAAAGTTCAAATTGTCCCCACCACCACTAACTCCACCCTGCCCCCCCACAAATTCCACACCCCACCGCCCACCACCCCCCCCATTCCAACTCCCCCATTTGAACGATTTGGGGGGCAGAGAGTTCTACATTTCCACTAGTCTTTGTGTAATGAGCTTTGTGACATTACCTGTGAATGCTGTCGGTCTCATTTTAAGGTTCTGGCACCTTGGTCTAGATTGAACCACCAGAGAAAGTAGTTTCTCTCAATCTATCTTATTGAATCCATCTATCTCCAAACAACACAAATAAATCACACTTAACCTTCTGGACTCAAGAAAATACAAGCCAAGTCTATATAATCTATACTTGTAATGTAACTATTTTAACAGCACTAGCATTCTACAGAGTCTGCACCTAAACCCACTACAGTTCCATTAAGGCAACAGCAACCCAAAGACTTAACCAGACACCAGGCAAAGCATTTTCACCTTACAAATTCAAAATGAGGTTCTTTTCACTTTGGTTCCTGTGGAGACAGTTGGGGGCTTGCAGCTACTTTTGATCTCACATTGCCTCTGCCCTGCACACCCGAAAACTGCTGAAGTTATACCTAGCACCACTCATTGAATGTAAATTCTCATTGTATCACCAACCTCTGCACTAATCCTCTCTAACAATAATGCCCCTTTCATAGTACCAATTATATTAGTATTAAACATATTACTTGGTATTTGCCACATAGGTGGTAGTTTTCACCACACTTCTTGAATGCTTTATTCAAAAAATGCAAATACACTCTATCTCTCTTACACATGAAAAGTAGTATGCATCAAAGCACCCAGACTAGCTGGCTTTAATCAAATTAATACGCACCCACAGACTAAACCTCTATATTAAAGAAACATATTTTCCAATAATATTATATACATTAATAGCTTCATGACACTTGACTATGAAATAGGGGTACAGGGCACAATAATCACTAAAAAATAGGGGTACAGGGCATGATGACATGACTAGGAAGTAGGGGTACAGAGAGTGAAGACATGACTAGGAAATTGGGTTGCAGGGCATGATGACATGACTAGGAAGTAGGGGTACAGAGAGTGAAGACATGACTAGGAAATTGGGTTGCAGGGCACGATGACATGACTAGGAAGTAGGGGTACAGAAAGTGAAGACATGACTAGGAAATTGGGCTAAAGGGCACGATGACTTGATTAGGAAATAGCGGTATAGGGCATATTGGCATGACTAGGAAACAGGCATACAGGGCATGATGAAGACTATGGCATAGGGGTACAGGGCATGTGGACATGACTAGGCAATGGGGGCACAGGGCATGATGACAACCAGGAAATCGGGGAATAGGGCATGAGGACATGACTAGGAAATAGGGCTGCAGGGGACAATGACATGGTAGTGGTAGGAAAGCTATTGGAGAACATTCTGAAGGAGAGAATCTATCTCCACTTGGAGAAGCAAGGTTTGATCAGGGCTAGTCAGCATGGCTTTGTCAGAGGGAGGTTTGTTTGAATTTTTTGAGCAGGTGACCAGGTGTGTAGATGAGGGTGGTGCAGTTGATGTAGTTTATATGGATTTCAGCAAAGCCTTTGACAAGATCCCACATGGAAGACTTATAAAGAAGGCAAATGCACATAGGATACAGGGTGATTTGATAAGGTGGATTCAAAATTGGCTTAGTTGTAGGAGACAGAGGGTGATGACAGAAGGATGCTTTAGTGACTGGAAGCCCGTGTCCAGTGGCATACCACAGGGATCTGTGCTGGGTCACCTATTATTCGAAATTTATATAAATGACATAGATGACTATGCGGGGGGTAGGATTAGTAAGTTTGCGGATGACACAAAGATTGGCCGGGTGGTTAACAGTGAGGTTGAGTGTCTTGGGCTATGGGAAGATGTAGACGGGATGTCAAATGGGCAGATAAGTGGCAGATGGAATTTAATCCTGAAAAGTGTGAGGTGATACACTCTGGAAAGAGTAATTTGAGAAGGAAGTATTCAATGAACGACACGGCACTAGGAAGTTCTGAGGAACAAAGAGACCTTGGCATGTGTGTCCATAGATCTCTGAAGGTGGAGGGGCATGTTCGTGAGGTGGTGAAAAAGGCATATGGGACACTTGCCTTTATCAATTGAAGCAATAATTACAAAAGTAGGGAGGTCATATTGGAGTTGTATAGAACCTTGGTGAGGCCACAGCTGGAGTACTGTGTGCAGTTCTGGTCACCACATTATAGGAAGGATGTAATTGCGTTGGAGGGTTTGCAGAGGAGATTCACCAGGATGTTGCCTGGGATGAAACATTTAAGTTATGAAGAGAGGTTGGATAGACTTGGGTTGTTTTCTTTGGAGCAGAGAAGACTGAGGGTCAACCTGATCAAGGTGTACAAGATTATGAGGGGCATGGACAGGGTGGATAGGGAGCAACCGTTCCCCTTAGTTGAAGGGTCAATCACAAGGAGGCATAAGTTCAAGGTGAGGGGCAGGAGGTTTAGGGGGAATGTGAGGCAAAACTTTTTTACCCAGAGGGTGGTGACGGTCTAGAATGTGCTGCCTGGGAGGGTGGTGGAGGCGGGTTGCCTCACATCCTTTAAAAAGTACCTGGATGAGCACTTGGCACGTCATAACATTCAAGGCTATGGGCCAAGCGCTGGTAAATGGGACTAGGTAGGTGTTTCTCATGTGCCGGCGAGACTTGATGGGCTGAAAGGGATTCTTTTGCGTTGTGTGATTCTGTGATTCTGTGACATGGCTAGAAAATAGGGGTAGAGGGCATGATGACATGACTAGGAAAATGGAGGCTGAGGGCACATTGACATGACTAGGAAATAAGGGTAGAGGGCACGATGATATTCCCTGCACAGAGGGAGATTTGCCTCGGGGAGATTTGTTTCAGTGTCACATGAGCTGGGACATGTTCATGAAATTCCGGAAAATATTTTACTGATTTTTTTTTAAATGATTCATGAAACCTCATCCTGCCCGTGGATGAAGTTCCATGAAATATGCAAAGGCCGCCTGGGCTCTTTGCCTGCTCTCTCTCTCCCCCCACCGCCGCCACCAACCTTAAGGCTCAATTGGCTCAATTAATTGTTTTAATTAGTTTTTGACAGGCCTTTGACAATTCGTCAGATGGGCAGCCAACTCAGCTGTGTGCCCGCCGAACTGAAAATCTAAATGACATCTAAATGCCGGTGACATCGGGGTGCCAGCCTGACATCACCGTGCGTCATTTTACGCATCGGCATGCAGGCCCCGTCCCTACCCGCCAACGGGAAAATGCTGCCCAGGGGCACAGCGCATGATGACGTGAGTAGGAAATAGGGTACAGGGCACCATGACATGAATAGTAAATAGGGGTACAGCGCACAATGACATGATTAGGAAATAGGGGTGCAGGACACGATGACGACTAGGAAATGGTGTTACACGGCAGGATGACATGACAGCGAAATCAGGGTACGGGGCACGCTGACGTGACTAGGAACTAGGAGTACAGGACATTATGACATGACTAGGAGATAGGGGAACAGGGCACAATGGCATATGTTTGCTTATGCATGAGCCCTTGGTGATATGGTGGACGGGAGCAGCGGGTGTGCTGGGAAACTTCAGGAGAACATGAAGAGGCTGGTGGAATTGGGAGACAAATGGCAGGTGAGTTTCATTCATGGGTGAGGACAGGGTGTTAGTGATGATTGCGAGAGCTGAAGGAAAGACTAAATTGTATTTAAATTTTGTACAACTTTGAAGAGACCTGGGAATATTTTTACATGGGTCTTTGAAGCTGACAGGACAGGTATGGGATCCTGGGTATCGGAATAGTGTCCGAAAGCCAGGTGGTTGTGCTAAACCCGTGTGAAATACTAACTGCAGCCCATCTGCAGCATTGTGGCTATCTCTGGTTAATGCACTTTAGGAAGGGTGGGAAGGTTTCAGAGAGAATGTAGGAAAGATTCACAAGAACATTTCCAGAAATGAGGAACTTTAGTTACATAGATAGACTGGAGAAGCTGGAATTATTCTCAGGAACAGCCTGAGGGAAGATTCAGGAGAGGTGTTTGAGATTGAGTGGTTTAGATAAAGTAAATAAAGAGAAAGTATTTCCAATGGCTGAAGGGCTGATAACCAGAGGGTTGACATGGGAATCACAGGCAACAAGGCTCTGATTTGGAGTGCGGTGCCGGGTAGGATGTGATTCAATAGTCACATTCAAAAGAGAATCAGATAAGTTGCAGAGATATGGGGAAAGAGCAGGGAAGTGGAACTAACCAGATAGCCCTTCAAAATGGCAAGTATAGACTTGATGTGCTGAATGGCCTGCTTCTGCACAGTACTATGATTCTATGGCATGATTGCACTCGCATATTGAATACATTTTGTGCCTGCCCACTTGCTTTTTGTGATTTTTGTACAAGGGCCCACTAAATAATTCTGCTCCTCCACAATTCTTACTCTCTCCTGCTCTCTTTACTCTCTCCTGCTCCCCTTACTCTTTCCTGCTCTCCTTACTCTCTTCTGCTCTCTTTACTCTCTCCTGCTCCCCTTACTCTTTCCTGCTCTCTTTCCTGCTCTCCTTACTCTTTCCTGCTCTCCTTACTCTTTTCTGCTCTCCTTACTCTCACCTGCTCTCCTTACTCTCACCTGCTCTCCTTACTCTCACCTGCTCTCCTTACTCTCACCTGCTCTCCTTACTCTCTCCTGCTCTCCATACCCTCTCTCCTGCTCTCCATACCCTCTCTCCTGCTCTCCTTACTCTCTCCTGCTCTCCTTACTCTCTCCTGCTCTCCTTACTCTCTCTCCTGCTCTCCTTACTCTCTCTCCTGCTCTCCTTACTCTCTCCTGCTCTCCTTACTCTCTCCTGCTCTCCTTACTCTCTTCTGCTCTCCATACCCTCTCTCCTGCTCTCCATACCCTCTCTCCTGCTCTCCTTACTCTCACCTGCTCTCCTTACTCTCTCCTGCTCTCCTCTGCTCTCCTTACTCTTTCCTGCTCTCCTTTCTCTCTCCTGCTCTCCCTATTCTCTCCTTACTCTCCCCTGCTCTCCTTACTCTCACCTGCTCTCCTTACTCTCTCCTTACTCTCCCCTGCTCTCCTTACTCTCACCTTCTCTCCTTACTCTCTCATGCTCCCCTTACTCTTTCCTGCTCTCCTTACTCTCTTCTGCTCTCCTTAATCTCTTCTGCTCTCCTTACTCTCTCCTGCTCTCCTTACTCTTTAATGCTCCCCTTACTTTTTCCTGCTCTCCTTTCTCTCTCCTGCTCTCCTTACTCTCCCCTGCTCTCCTTACTCTCTCATGCTCCCCTTACTCTTTCCTGCTCTCCTTACTCTTTCCTGCTCTCCTTACTCTTTCCTGCTCTCCTTACTCTCCCCTGCTCTCCTTACTCTCTCATGCTCCCCTTACTCTTTCCTGCTCTCCTTACTCTCTCCTGCTCTCCTTACTCTCTCCTGCTCTCCATACTCTCTCTCTTGCTCTCCGTCCTCTCCCCTTACTCTCTCTCCTGCTCTTCTTACTCCCTCTCCTGCTCTCCTTACTCTCTCCTGCTCTCCATACTCTCTCTCCTGCTCTCCGTCCTCTCCCCTTACTCTCTCTCCTGCTCTTCTTACTCCCTCTCCTGCTCTCCTTACTCTCCCCTTATTCTCTCCCCAGATCTCCATACTCTCTCCTGCTCTCCTTAGTTGCATGTTTCTTCTGCAGTCTGCTCCTTTCCCTATTAATTTCCTTCCTTCTCTCTTGGATCAATTTCCGTTTACTCCTGTACCAAACCCACTTGACTTCTGTCTCCCTGACAAGTCTTTTGTCATCACTGACTCTGAGGTGAACTTTCAGTCCCTGCTGACTGTTATTCCTTCATACCCTCGCATATTGTCCAGCTCCTTCCCGACATCAGTCATCATACTGAAGCTCCATTATTACTTGGCTAATTGTTGTACCCCTGCTCCCTGACTATGCTGATTCATATCCCCTGCTTCCATCCACAAGCTGTTCCACATCCCACTGTCCAAATCCCAATCTCCCTTTCAGTCATCTTTGGATCTTATTCTGCAGTCTCCTTCTCTTCATCTTATCCCGTCACAATGCTCCCCTCCAACCCCACACACAAACCCCCCATTTAGAATCACTGCCTCTTTGATCCGGGCAGTGCTCCTGTTCCGGGCGAATGTGATGGGCTCATTCAGAATTGAAACAAATCGTTTCAAGTTTCGATTCTTCAAAGGTCAGTGCTGACTTCCTGTTGGATCTCTCTCCAGTTTGTGGTTTCTGGTCTAAAGTTTCCATTTCCGTTTACAATAAATCAGAAACTAACCCGATTCTACTGAACCTCTGAGCAGATTAATTCCCCACTCAAATACCATCACCCACTCCTCATATCCCATCATCCCTCACCCAATCCCGTTACCCCTTTCCCCAAATCCCACCAGCCCCCACCCAATCTCATCATCCCCCTTCCTAAATCTCACCATCCCCACCCAATTCATCAACCCTTTCCCAAATTCCATCATCCCTCACCCAATCCCATCATCCCTCACCCAATCTGGTCAACCCCCTTCCCCATTCCTGTTACCCCCTCCCCCAAATTCCACCATCCTCCACCCAATCCTATGACCCCCCTTCCTAAGACCCATCATCTCCACCCAATCCCATCATCCCCTTACCAAATTCCATCATCCCCCACCAATTCCATCACCCCCTCCCCCTATCCCATCTCATCTCATCTCACCCATTTCCATCATCCCCTTCCCAAATGCCAACCAATCCCATCACCCACTTCCCAAATCTCATCATCCCTCACCCAATCCCATCATCACTCACTCAACCCCCTCACCCAATCCCATCACCCCTCTCCTATTACTTCCTGACCCAATCCTGAGGCAAGATCTGTCATTACTAAACCTTCTGTCTCAAACTCTTTTGGTTCAAGGACCCCTTTTCAAATGGATGAGTATTCATTTCATATTATATTATTATCTCATATTATAATATGAAATAATGCTCGTAACATCTAGATGAACTTGTATTTTGGTAACGGTTTTTTGGCTTAAGTAATTTTTTAAAAACTCTCTTGTCTTCATGAACAAGGCTGAACTCACTTGTTGCTCACCAGCTGCCTTGGTAACTGTGGGACTACCTGCTGATGTTCCTGCATCACTCAGCTCTTCTCCAGACATGCACCTCTCCCAGATGAGCCAGTCAGCCCACACTGCACTATGTGCATAAAGGCCGCACTCTGCTCTCACCTCCCAGCTCAGACCATCTGCAGACACTGGCTTGAGAAACACTGGCTCTAGATCACTGTCTCTCACTAACACTCCATCTAGACCTCAGTCCCTCACCAACTGCATTGATTAAACCCTCACTCACCATCAAACTGTTTGGACAGCTTATCTTGTCTGTAGTCCTGTGTCTTCATTTTTAGGTATGCCTGGTGCTGCTCCTGGCATGCCCTCCTGCACTCTTCACCAAACCAGGGTTGATCCCCAGCTTGGTGGTAATGGTAAAGAGGGGGATATGCTGGGTCATGAGGTTACAGATTGTGGTTGAATACAATTCTGCTACTACTGATAGCCCACAGCACCTCATAGATGCCCCGTGTTGAGTTGCTAGATCTACTCAAAATCTATCCCATTCAGCATGGTGATAGTGCCACAAAACACGATGGAGGGTATCCTCAATGTGAAGATGGGACTTTTTCTCCACAAGGACTATGCAATGCTAACTCCTGCCGATACTGTCATAGTCAGATTCATCTGCGACAGGCAGGTTGGTGAGGATGAGGTCAAGTAGGTTTTTCCCTTTTGTTGGTTCCCTCACCACCTGCGGCAAACCCAGTCTGGAAGATATGTCCACACTTTAGGAAGCTAGTCTCAGCAACGGTGACCATGAAATGACCAGATTGCTGAAAAACCCATACAGTTCACTAACGTCCTTTAGAGAAGGAAATCTGTTGTCCTTACCTGGACCAGCCGGCATGTGACTCCAGACCGACAGCAATGTAACTGTCAACTGACCTAGCAAACCATTCAGTTGTATTCAAGAAGGTAATGGCTCACCATTCCCTTCTCGAGGGCAATGAGGGATGGCAGTAAATGCTGCCCTTGTGAGTGATGCCCACATCCTGGGATGAATCAAAATAAAATAGCAGGGATAAGTCACTTCTGTTACATGGAGAAACTGGGGTTGGTCTCCTTAGAGTAGAGAAAGTTAAGAGGAGCTTTAAAAGAGGTATCAGAATAACAGATATATAAGAAGGAAGTGTTGCCAATGGCAGAAGGGTTGGCAACAAGAGGATACAGGTTGGCAAAGAACCGGAAGTCAGAATTTGTTTACACAGCAAGTTGTTGTGATCTGGCATGTGCTGCCTAAGAGGGTAGTAGAAGCAGATTTAGTGGTGACTTTATAAAGGGAATTTGATAAATAATGAATTACATTTACCTTTTGACGGGGAAAGATTGGAGGAAACGAAGACATTAGATAGGTCATTTAAAGAGCCAGACCAAGCAAGATGGACTGAATTACCTCCCTCTATGATCCTATGATTTCTATTCTAATTGCATCAAGACACAATTTCTGTCTACCCCTTGTCCCTGTTTCCAGCTCTTGTGAAATGGAGAGGACACAAGACTGCAGTGAGTTCCCTGCCTTTACATATCCAGGCTAACTCGAGGTAGGCAGAAAACACCAGCCTCTTCAGTGACACCCACATTCTGAATCGAATATAAAAGTTCCGCTGCCAGAGTTTCGAGATATTGTGGTGAGAACTGTGACCAGCGGTGATCAGTCAAACTCAGGCTCGAACAGGAAGTTTCATAATTTGAAGCAAATATGAAGCAGGGACTGGATGGTGAGTGGCATCTCTCGTCCTAGCTTGCTGTGTTTAACACTCATTCTGTTGAATTCTGCTGATATTTCGGGCCGGGACTGAAACAGCTCCAGAACTTGACAGCCTCTATTTGAGGGAGTTGCTTATAAAACGGGGATCTTGGTGTTGGGCGTGTCAGTGACATGAGATGAGTTTGGCTGTACTGAGGAAGAGTGGACTTATTGTGTCTTTTATTGAGATCTCTGTGTACTGAGTGAGCTTTGACCAATTGTTTGTCCCACGTTAGGCAATGTTGGGGGTGGGGGGGAGTAGGCCACAATATGGTCAGACAGCCAAAAATCGGTTTCACGTCGTTATGAAAGCAGTTTGTGATTGTTTGCTCCGCCTGTCAATCTGGGCCACGTTTCCTGCTGCCATGATTTGGGAATCTCATTTCAATACTTTAGTATCTCATTATAAGCCCTGCTCACCAGACCCCCACCCCGCGCTGGATCATCCGTGCACCTGGTGAGCTGCACTTCGCCCAGGATTTCAAGTTATGTTTGCTTCAAGCAGCACTCGCGGTATCAGCACCAGGCTTCATAGGCAGCACCACAGCACTTTCAGGAGGGTTCTCGGGCAGGTCTCTACCTACCAGCCCTGCCATAAGGCAGGGGTGGCCTTCCAATGGCTGCAGGGCTAGGGCTTGCTTGGGGAAGGGAGAGAAGTGGCCTCAGGCAAGGAAGAGGCTGCAGGGCGAGGGCTGTACTGGGGAAGGGAGATATCCCAGGGTGTGTGTGTGGGGACATGTCGATCTGTGCAAGTGGCCTCAAGATGGTGAGGGCTGGTGAGGTGGTCTCTAGAGGAGATGAGGCCAGATGGAGATGTGAGGGCATGTGTGAGAATGGGTGGTGATGTCCCTTGAGTTGGCAGTGAGTGAGGTGCCAGTGAATGTGTCTTGGCCTTGTGAGAGTTTAAAGTGATGTGATGGTTGCCTTACCCTGGCTGCACGGATGAGATCATTCATCTGTTTTCAGCACTAGATGGCCAACCTCTTGTGTGCAGCATTGGCGCTAATCACCGCTGTCCCGCCTCCTTTGCCAGAGTGATGAGACCGATGGGCCTCCTGTGGTCAGAGCAGGGGTAGAGGACATCGCAGTGGGCCTGCACGGCATCCAGAAGGTGTCCCACGCGTGCATCACTGAATCGGGGAGGGTTACACTCTTCTTGGCTTTCAGGGCCAGGTCTTCACCAGACCGGTCCTGGGCTGCAAGCATTGAGAAGTGTGCACGTGGCTACAGTTTAAATATGGCGACCTATGAAGTAACAGCATGGAGGCCAAATCAGAGGCCACCCATCAGTAAGACGGCGTGTTTCCTTTCGCTGCATAATTAATGAGGTGGGAATGGGACAATATGGCACAAAAACCCGCCATTGAGTCCGGCAGGTAAAACAACTTTTTTTCCTGCCCACTACCAGACTTTGTGCAAATCTGGGATGAGCCCGATGTCTAACCAACAATGTACACAGTGAGATACCCTGTATACAGTGAGATATCCTGTGTACACAGTGTAGTACCCAGTGGACACAATGAGACACCCAGTGTACACAATGAGATACACAGTGTACACACTGAGATACACAATGTACACTGTGAGATACGCAGGGACACAGTGAGATACCCAGTGTACAAGTGAGATAAGCAGGAATACAGTGGAATACCCAGTGTACACAGTAAGATACACAGGGACACAATGAGATACCCAGTGTACACACTGAGATACACAGTGGACATAGTGAGATACCCAGCATACACATGAGATATCCAGCTCCAGATAAATTAGGCCCAGTGTATGAGGGCTTTCTGCAAGGTTCATAATCACCCCCAGCAGCGAATAATGTCCCTCGATAGCCCTATGCATAGACGCAAGGCGGAACGAAACTGCAAGACGTAAGCTGCTCAATGTTGACTCTATCTCTGTCTCCTGATGACCTCCCAGTAATAACCATAGGGAGCAAGGGAAACAGATGTGTTGTGATGTCTCCCATGGTCAAATGACCTGCCAAGAATCCTGGCCTCAATTCCCAGATAAACAATAGAGAATGTGACTGGTCCCTCCTGAACTCTATTCAAGAAGGAGACCACAACTCATGTTGGACAGTGTGACCCTCTGTAATAATTTTCTTTTGTTATCCACAGAGTTTACTCACCAGTGGACAGTGCTGCTCTTACTCTGTCTCACACCAGCCATCTCCGCAGTATGGAACTCTATAACAGCCCGGTGTACAGAAACAGCCACACTACCCTGCACAGCCACACGGCTGGAGCAACACGATTACCGAGCAGTCAGCTGGTATAAGGTAGGCACTGGGGCTTTGATGGAAGGGGTTTGTAAAGACAGTGATGTAGAGAGAGTGGGTAGTCAATGGCAAACATCAAGTCAGAGTGTGGAGAGTGACAGTGATTTTGGAGTGTTGCAAAGTGACATTGCTGTTGGAGTGTTGGGGAATGACAGAGATGTTGTTGGAGTGTTGGGGAAGTGACAGTGATGTTGGAGTGTTGGGGAAGTGACAGTGATGTTGGAGTGTTGGGGATTGACAGTGATATTGTTGGAGTGTTGGGGAGTGTTAGTCATGTTGGAGTGTTGGAGAGTGAGAGTGACGTTGGAGTGTTGGGGAGTGATAGCGAACTTGGAGTCTTGGGGAGTGTCAGTGATGTTGGAATATTGGGGAGTGAGAGTGATGTTGGACAGTTGGGGAGTGACAGTGATGTTATTGGAGTGTTGGGTAGTGTCAGTGATGTTGGAAATTTCGGGAGTGAGAGTGACGTTGGAGTGTTGGGGAATGCCAGTGAAGTTGTTGGAGAGTTGGGGAGTGTTAGTTATGTTGGGGTTTTGGGGATTGTCAGCGATGTTGGAGTGTTGGGGAGTGAGAATGATGTTGTTTGAAGTGCTGGGGAGTGACAGTGAAGTTATCAGAATGTTGGGGAGTGTCAATGATGTTGGAGTGTTGCGGAGTGACAGTGTTGTCGGAGTGTTGAGGAGTGACAGTGATGTTGTAGGAGTGATGGGGAGTGTCAGGGATGTTGGAGTGTTGGGGAGTGACAGTGGTGTTTGAGTGCTGGGGATTGACAGTGATGTTGTTGGAGTGTTGGGGAGTGTCAGTCATGTTGGAGATTTGGGGAGTGACAGTAATTTTGTTGGAGTGTTGTGGTGTGTCAGGGATGTTGGGGTGTTGGGGAGTGACAGTGAGGTTGGAGTGTTGGTGAATAACAGTAATGTTGTTGGAATGTCGAGGAACGTCAGTTATGTTGGAGTGTTGGGGAGTGACAGAGCTGTTGGAGTGTTGGTGAATGACAGTTATGTTGGACTTGTGGGGAGTGTCAATGGTGTTGGTGTGTTGGGGATTGAATGTGATGTTGTTGGTGTGTTTGGGAGTAACAGTGCTGTTGGAGTGTTGTGGAGAAGCAGTGATGTGGAGTGTTGGGGAGTGACAGTGATGTTTGTGTGTTGGGGAGTGACAGTGGTGCTGTTGGAGTGTTGGGGGAGTGACAGTGATGTTGTCTAAAGTGCTGAGGAGTGACAGTGAAGTTATCAGAATGTTGGGGACTGTAAGTGGTGTTGGAGTGTTGTGGAGTGACAGTGGTGCTGTGGAAGTTAGGGAGGGACAGTGATGTTGTTGGAATTTTGGGGAGTGACAGTCATGTTGGAGTTTTGGGGAGTGACAGTGATGTTGTTGTAGTGTTGGGGAGTGACAGTGATGTTGGAGTGTTGGAGAGTGACAGTGATGTTGTTGTAGTGTTGGGGAGTGACACTGATGCTGGAGTGTTGGGGAGTGACAGTGATGCTGTTGGAGTGTTGAGGACTGAAAGTGATCTTGGAGTGTTAGGGAGTAACAGTGATCTTGGAGTGTTAGGGAGTAACAGTGATCTTGGAGTGTTGGGGAGTGACAGTGATGTAGGAGTGGTGGGGAGTGACAGTGATGTTGTTGGAGTATTGGGGAGTGACAGTGATGTTGTTGGAGTGTTGGGGATCATCAGTTATGTTCAAGTGTTGGGGAGTGACAGTGCTGTTGGAGTGTTGGGCTGTGAAACTGATGTTGTTGGAGTGTTGGGGAGACACAGTGATGTTGGAGTGTTGGGGTAGGACAGTGATGTTAGAGTGTTGGGGAGTGTCATTGATGTTGGAGTTTTGGGGAGTGACAGTGAGGTTGAAGTGTTGGGGAGTGACAGTGATTTTAGAGTGTTGGAGAGTTTCAGTGGTGTTGGAGTGTTGGGGAGTGGCAGTGAGGTTGCTGGAGTGTTGGGGAGTGAGAGTGATATTTCTGGAGTTTTGGGAAGGGCCAATAAGGTTGGAGATTTAGGGAGGGACAGTGATGTTGGAGTGTTGGGGAGTGACAGTGATGTTGGAGTGTTGGGGAGTGACAGTGATGTTGGAGTGTTGGGGAGTGACAGTGATGTTGAGGTGTTGGGGAGTGACAGTGATATTGTTAGTGTTTTAGGGAGTGACATGATGTTGGAATGTTGGGGAGTCTCATTGAAGTTGGAGTGTTGGGGAGTGACAGTGAGGTTGAAATGTTGGGGAGGGACAGTGAATTTAGAATGTTGGAGAGTTTCAGTGGTGTTGGAGTGTTGGGGATTGGAAGTGAGTTGAAGTGTTGGGGAGTGTCAGGGAGGTTGCTGGAGTGTTGGGGAGTTACAGTGATGTTGGGGTGTAGGGGAGTGATAGTGATGTTCGAGTCCTGGAGTGTTTCAGTGGTGTTGGAGTGTTGGGAGTGGCAGTGAGTTTGCTGTAGTATTAGGGAGTAACAGTGATGTTGCTAGAGTGTTGGGAAGCGTCAGTAATGATGGAGTGTTGGGGAGGGACAGTGTGTTGGAGTATTGGGGATTAAAGTGATGTTATTGGCGTGTTGACGAGTGACAGTGATGTGGGAATTTTGGCGAGTGACAGTGATGCTGTTGGAGTGTTGGGGAGTATCAGATATTTTGGAGTGTTGGGGAGAGATATTGATGTTGGAATGTTGGGGTGTGAAGCTGATGTTGTTGGAGTGTTGGGGAGTGACAGTGTTGTTGGAGTGTTAGGGAGGGAGAGTGATATTTCTGGAGTTTTGGGAAGGGTCAGTAATGTTGGAGTGTTGGGGAGTTGCAGTGATGTTGTTGGAGTCTTGGGGAATATCAGTTATTTTTGAGTGTTGGGGAGAGATAGTGATGTTGTTGGAATGTTGGGGTGTGAAACTGATGTTGTTGGAGTGTTGGGGAGTGACAGTTTTGTTGGAGTGTTGGGGTGTGACAGTGATATTGGGGTGTTGGTGATTGACAGTGGTGCTGTTGGAGTGTTGGGGAGTGACAGTAATGTCGTTGGAGTGTTGGGGAATGACAGTGATGTTGAAGTGTTGGGGAGTGTAAGTGATGTTGGAGTGTTGGGAAGTGACAGTGATGTTGGAGTGTTGGGGAGTGACAATGATGTTGGAGTGTTGGGAAGTGACAGTGATGTTGGAGTGTTGGGGAGTGACAATGATGTTGGAGTGTTGGGGAGTGACAGTGATGTTGGAGCGTTGGGGAGTGACAGTGATGTTGGAGCGTTGGGGAGTGACAGTGATGTTGGAGTGTTGGGGAGTGACAGTGATGTTGGAGTGTTGGGGAGTGACAGTGATGTTGGAGTGTTGGGGAGTGACAGTGATGTTGGAGTGTTGGGGAGTGACAGTGATGTTGGAGTGTTGGGGAGTGACAATGATGTTGAGGTGTTGGGGAGTGACATTGATATTGTTAGAGTTTTGGGGAGTGACATGATGTTGGAATGTTGGGGAGTCTCATTGAAGTTGGAGTGTTGGGGAGTGACAATGAGGTTGAAATGTTGGGGAAGGACAGTGAATTTAGAATGTTGGAGAGTTTCAGTGGTGTTGGAGTGTTGGGGATTGGAAGTGAATTGAAGTGTTGGGGATTGGAAATGAGTTGAAGTGTTGGGGAGTGGCAGTGATGTTGGGGTGTAGGGGAGTGATAGTGATGTTCAAGTCCTGGAGTGTTTCAGTGGTGTTGGAGTGTTGGGAGTGGCAGTGAGTTTGCTGTAGTATTAGGGAGTAACAGTGATGTTGCTAGAGTGTTGGGAAGCGTCAGTAATGATGGAGTGTTGGGGAGGGACAGTGTGTTGGATTATTGGGGATTAAAGTGATGTTATTGGCGTGTTGACGAGTGACAGTGATGTGGGAGTTTTGGCGAGTGACAGTGATATTATTGGAGTGTTGAGGAGTGACAGTGATGTTGGAGTGTTGAGGAGTGACAGTGATGTTGTTAGAGAGTTGGGGAAGGTCAGTAAGGTTCGTGTGTAGTGTTGTGACAGTGATGTTAGAGTTTTGGAGAGTTTCAGTGGTGTTGGAGTGTTGGGAGTGCCTGTGAGGTTGCTGGAGTGTTGGGGAGTAACAGTGAAGTTGCTGGAGTGTTGGGAAGCGTCAGTATTGATGGAGTGTTGGGGAGTGACAGTGTCTTGGAGTATTGGGGACTGACAGTGATGTCATTGGAGTGTTGAGGTGTGACAGAGATGTTGTTGGAGATTTGAGCAGTGACAGTGATATTGGTGTTTTGGGGAGTGACAGCAATTTTGTTGGAGTGTTGAGGAGTGACAGTGATGTTGGAGTGTTGAGGAGTGACAGTGATGTTGGAGTGTTGAGGAGTGACAGTGAAGTTGGAGTGCTGGTGAGTGACAGTGATGTTGTTAGAGAGTTGGGGAAGGTCAGTAAGGTTCGTTTGTAGTGTTGTGACAGTGATGTTGTTGTAGTGTTGGGGAGTGACAGTGATCCTGGAGTGTTGGGGAGTGACAACGCTGTTGGAGTGTTGGGGAGTGACAATGATGTTGTCTGAAGAGCTGAGGAGTGACAGCGAAGTTATCAGAATGTTTGGGAGTGTCAGTGATGTTGGAGTGTTGGGGAGTGACAGTGATGTTGGAGTGTTGGGGAGTGACAGTGATGTTGGAGTGTTGGGGAGTGACAGTGATGTTGGAGTGTTGGGGAGTGACAGTGATGTTGGAGTGTTGGGGAGTGACAGTGATGTTGAGGTGTTGGGGAGTGACAGTGATATTGTTAGTGTTTTAGGGAGTGACATGATGTTGGAATGTTGGGGAGTCTCATTGAAGTTGGAGTGTTGGGGAGTGACAGTGAGGTTGAAATGTTGGGGAGGGACAGTGAATTTAGAATGTTGGAGAGTTTCAGTGGTGTTGGAGTGTTGGGGATTGGAAGTGAGTTGAAGTGTTGGGGAGTGTCAGGGAGGTTGCTGGAGTGTTGGGGAGTTACAGTGATGTTGGGGTGTAGGGGAGTGATAGTGATGTTCGAGTCCTGGAGTGTTTCAGTGGTGTTGGAGTGTTGGGAGTGGCAGTGAGTTTGCTGTAGTATTAGGGAGTAACAGTGATGTTGCTAGAGTGTTGGGAAGCGTCAGTAATGATGGAGTGTTGGGGAGGGACAGTGTGTTGGAGTATTGGGGATTAAAGTGATGTTATTGGCGTGTTGACGAGTGACAGTGATGTGGGAATTTTGGCGAGTGACAGTGATGCTGTTGGAGTGTTGGGGAGTATCAGATATTTTGGAGTGTTGGGGAGAGATATTGATGTTGGAATGTTGGGGTGTGAAGCTGATGTTGTTGGAGTGTTGGGGAGTGACAGTGTTGTTGGAGTGTTAGGGAGGGAGAGTGATATTTCTGGAGTTTTGGGAAGGGTCAGTAATGTTGGAGTGTTGGGGAGTTGCAGTGATGTTGTTGGAGTCTTGGGGAATATCAGTTATTTTTGAGTGTTGGGGAGAGATAGTGATGTTGTTGGAATGTTGGGGTGTGAAACTGATGTTGTTGGAGTGTTGGGGAGTGACAGTTTTGTTGGAGTGTTGGGGTGTGACAGTGATATTGGGGTGTTGGTGATTGACAGTGGTGCTGTTGGAGTGTTGGGGAGTGACAGTAATGTCGTTGGAGTGTTGGGGAATGACAGTGATGTTGAAGTGTTGGGGAGTGTAAGTGATGTTGGAGTGTTGGGAAGTGACAGTGATGTTGGAGTGTTGGGGAGTGACAATGATGTTGGAGTGTTGGGAAGTGACAGTGATGTTGGAGTGTTGGGGAGTGACAATGATGTTGGAGTGTTGGGGAGTGACAGTGATGTTGGAGCGTTGGGGAGTGACAGTGATGTTGGAGCGTTGGGGAGTGACAGTGATGTTGGAGTGTTGGGGAGTGACAGTGATGTTGGAGTGTTGGGGAGTGACAGTGATGTTGGAGTGTTGGGGAGTGACAGTGATGTTGGAGTGTTGGGGAGTGACAGTGATGTTGGAGTGTTGGGGAGTGACAATGATGTTGAGGTGTTGGGGAGTGACATTGATATTGTTAGAGTTTTGGGGAGTGACATGATGTTGGAATGTTGGGGAGTCTCATTGAAGTTGGAGTGTTGGGGAGTGACAATGAGGTTGAAATGTTGGGGAAGGACAGTGAATTTAGAATGTTGGAGAGTTTCAGTGGTGTTGGAGTGTTGGGGATTGGAAGTGAATTGAAGTGTTGGGGATTGGAAATGAGTTGAAGTGTTGGGGAGTGGCAGTGATGTTGGGGTGTAGGGGAGTGATAGTGATGTTCAAGTCCTGGAGTGTTTCAGTGGTGTTGGAGTGTTGGGAGTGGCAGTGAGTTTGCTGTAGTATTAGGGAGTAACAGTGATGTTGCTAGAGTGTTGGGAAGCGTCAGTAATGATGGAGTGTTGGGGAGGGACAGTGTGTTGGATTATTGGGGATTAAAGTGATGTTATTGGCGTGTTGACGAGTGACAGTGATGTGGGAGTTTTGGCGAGTGACAGTGATATTATTGGAGTGTTGAGGAGTGACAGTGATGTTGGAGTGTTGAGGAGTGACAGTGATGTTGTTAGAGAGTTGGGGAAGGTCAGTAAGGTTCGTGTGTAGTGTTGTGACAGTGATGTTAGAGTTTTGGAGAGTTTCAGTGGTGTTGGAGTGTTGGGAGTGCCTGTGAGGTTGCTGGAGTGTTGGGGAGTAACAGTGAAGTTGCTGGAGTGTTGGGAAGCGTCAGTATTGATGGAGTGTTGGGGAGTGACAGTGTCTTGGAGTATTGGGGACTGACAGTGATGTCATTGGAGTGTTGAGGTGTGACAGAGATGTTGTTGGAGATTTGAGCAGTGACAGTGATATTGGTGTTTTGGGGAGTGACAGCAATTTTGTTGGAGTGTTGAGGAGTGACAGTGATGTTGGAGTGTTGAGGAGTGACAGTGATGTTGGAGTGTTGAGGAGTGACAGTGAAGTTGGAGTGCTGGTGAGTGACAGTGATGTTGTTAGATAGTTGGGGAAGGTCAGTAAGGTTCGTTTGTAGTGTTGTGACAGTGATGTTGTTGTAGTGTTGGGGAGTGACAGTGATCCTGGAGTGTTGGGGAGTGACAACGCTGTTGGAGTGTTGGGGAGTGACAATGATGTTGTCTGAAGAGCTGAGGA
Source organism: Carcharodon carcharias (assembly GCF_017639515.1). NCBI lineage: Eukaryota > Metazoa > Chordata > Chondrichthyes > Lamniformes > Lamnidae > Carcharodon > Carcharodon carcharias. The sequence continues at coordinate 81,562,963 of NC_054480.1, read as the reverse complement.
GTGACAGCGAAGTTATCAGAATGTTTGGGAGTGTCAGTGATGTTGGGGTGTTGGGGACTGTCACTGATGTTGCAGTGTTGGGGAGTGTCAGTGATGTTGGAGTGTTGGGGAGTGACATTGGTGATGTTGGAATGTTAGGGAGGGACAGTGATGTTGTTGTAATGTTGGGGAGTGACAGTGATCCTGGAGTGTTGGTGAGTGACAGTGCTGTTGGAGGGTTGGGGAGTGACAATGGTGTTGTTTGAAGAGCTGAGGAGTGACAGTGAAGTTATCAGAAAGTTGGGGAGTATCAGTGATGTTGGGGTGTTGGGGAGTGTCACTGATGTTGGAGTGTTGGGGAGTGTCAGTGATGTTGGAGTGTTGCGGAGTGACAGTGGTGATGTTGGAATGTTAGGGAGGGACATTGATGTTGTTGGAGTCTTGAGGAGCGACAGTGATGTTGGATTTTTGGGGAGCGACAGTGATATTATTGGAGTGTTGAGGAGTGAAAGCGGTGTTGTTGGAGTGTTGGGGAATGACGATGATGTAGGTATGTTGGGAAGTGTCAATAATGTAGGAGTGTTGGGGAGTGGCAGTGATGTTGCTGGAGTATGGAGCAGAGACAGTGCTTTTGGAATGTTGGGGAGTGACAGTGCTGTTGCTGGTGTGTTGGGGGGTGTCCATGATGTTGGAGTGTAGGCGAGTGACAGCGATGTTAGAGTCTTGGAGAGTTTCAATGGTGTTGGAGTGTTGGGAGAGCCTGTGAGTTTTCTGTATTGTTGGTGAGTAACTGTGATGTTGCTAGAGTGTTGGGAAGTGTCAGTATTGATGGAGTGTTGGGGAGGGACAGTGTTTTGGTGTATTGGGGAGTGACTGTGATGTTATTGGCGTGTTGAGGAGTGACAGTGATGTTGGAGTTTTTGGGAGTGACAGTGATATTATTGGAGTGTTGGGGAGTGACTGTGATGTTGGAGTGTTTTTGAGTGACAGTGGTGTCGTTGGAGAGTTGTGGATTGACAGTAATGTCGTTGGAGTGTTGGGGAATGACAGTGATGTTGAAGTGTTGGGGAGTGTAAGTGATGTTGGAGTGTTGGGAAGTGACAGTGACGTTGGAGTGTTGGGGAGTGACAATGATGTTGGAGTGTTGGGGAGTGACAGTGATGTTGGAGTGTTGGGGAGTGACAGTGATGTTGGAGTGTTGGGGAGTGACAGTGATGTTGGAGTGTTGGGGAGTGACAGTGATGTTGGAGTGTTGGGGAGTGACAGTGATGTTGGAGTGTTGGGGAGTGACAGTGATGTTGAGGTGTTGGGGAGTGACATTGATATTGTTAGAGTTTTTGGGAGTGACATGATGTTGGAATGTTGGGGAGTCTCATTGAAGTTGGAGTGTTGGGGAGTGACAGTGAGGTTGAAATGTTGGGGAGGGACAGTGAATTTAGAATGTTGGAGAGTTTCAGTGGTGTTGGAGTGTTGGGGATTGGAAGTGAGTTGAAATGTTGGGGATTGGAAGTGAGTTGAAGTGTTGGGGAGTGGCAGGGAGATTGCTGGAGTGTTGGGGAGTTACAGTGATGTTGGGGTGTTGGGGATTGACAGTGGTGCTGTTGGAGTGTTGGGGTGTGACAGTGATGTAGTTGAAGTGTTGGGGAGTGACAGTGACCCTGGAGTGTTGGAGAATGACAATGCTTTTGGAGTGTAGGGGAGTGACAGTGATGTTCGAGTCCTGGAGTGTTGCAGTGGTGTTGGATTGTTGGGAGTGGCAGTGAGTTTGCTGTATTGTTGGGGAGTAACAGTGATGTTGCTAGAGTGTTGGGAAGTGTCAGTAATGATGGAGTGTTGGGAAGGGACAGTTTGTTGGAGCATTGGGGACTGACAGTGATGTTATTGGCGTGTTGAGGAGTGACAGTGATGTGGGAGTTTTGGCGAGTGACAGTGATGTTAATGGAGTGTTGAGGAGTGACAGTGATGTTGGAGTGTTGTTGAGTGACTGTGGTGTTGTTGAGTGTGCGGAGTGACAGTATTGTTGTTGCAGTGTTGAGGAGTATCAGGTATGTTTGAGTGTTGGGTAGAGATAGTGATGTTGGAATGTTGGGGTGTGAAACTGATGTTGTTAGAATTTTGGGGAGTGACAGTGATTTTGGCGTGTTGGGGGTGTCATTGATTTTGGAGTGTTGGGGACTGTCAGTGATGTTGGAACGTTAGGGAGTGACAGTGGTGCTGTTGGAGTGTTAGGGAGGGACAATGATGTTGTTGGAGTTTCGTGGAGTGACAGTGATGTTGCTGCAGTTTTGGGGAGTTACAGTGATGTTGCTGGAGTGTTGGGGTGCGTCAGTTATGTTGGAGTGTTGGGGAGAGATAGTGTTGTTGGAACGTTGGGAAGTGACAGTGATATTGGGGAGCTGGGGATTGACAGTGGTGCTGTTGGTGGGTTGGGGAGTGGCAGTGATGATATTTGAAGTGCTGAGGAGCGACAGTGAAGTTATCAGAATGTTGGGGGTGTCAGTGATGTTGGGGTGTTGGGGTATGACAGTGATATTAGAGTTTTTGGAATGTTTCAGTGGTGTTGGAGTGTTGGGGAGTGACAGTGAGGTTGAAATGTTGGGGAGTGACAGTGATTTTAGAGTGTTGGTGAGTTTCAGTGGTGTTGGAGTGTTGGGGAGTGGCAGTGAGGTTGCTGGAGTGTTGAGGAGTGACAGTGATATTTCTGGAGTTTTGGGAAGGGTCAGTAATGTTGGATTGTTAGGGAGTTACAGTGATGTTGGTGTGTTGGGTAGTTACAGTGATGTAGTTGGAGTGTTAGGGCGTATCAGTTATGTTAGAGTGTTGGGGAGAGATAGTGATGTTGGAATGTTGGGGTGCGAAATTGATGTTGTTGGAGTGTTGGGGAGTGACAGTGCTGTTGGAGTCCTGGAGTTTTTCAGTGGTGTTGGAGATTTGGGAGCGACAGTGAGTTTGCTGTTGTGTTGAGGAGTAACAGTGATGTTGCTAGATTGTTAGGAAGCGTCAGTAATGATGGAGTGTTGGGGAGGGACATGTTGTTGGAGTATTGGGGACTGACAGTGATGTTATTGGCGTGTTGAGGAGTGACAGTGATGTTAGAGTGTTGGGGCATGACAGAGATGTTAGAGTGTTGGAAAGTTTCAGTGGTGTTGGAGTGTTGGGGAGTGACAGTAAGGTTGAAGTGTTGGGGAGTGACAGTGATTTTAGAGGGTAGGAGAGTTTCAGTGGTGTTGGAGTGTTAGGGAGTGACAGTGATGTTTCTGGAGTTTTGGGAAGGGTCAGTAATGTTGGAGTGTTAGGGAGGGACAATGATGTTGGAGTGTTGGGGAATTACAGTGATGTTGTTGGAGTGTTGGGGAGTATCAGTTATGTTGGAGTATTGGGGAGAGATAGTGATGTTGGAATTTTGGGGTGCAAAACTGATGATTTTGGAGAGTTGGGGAGTGACAGTTCTGTTGGAGTGTTGGGGAGTGACACTTGTTGGTGTGTTGGGGGGTGACAGTGATCTTGGTGTGTTGGGGTATGACAGTGATGTTAGAGTGTTGGAAAGTTTCAGTGGTGTTGGAGTGTTGGGGACTGACAGTGATATTGGGGTGTTGGGGAGTGACAGTGGTGCTGTTGGAGTGTTGGGGTGTGACAGTGAAGTTGTAGTGTTGGGGAGTGACAGTGATTCTGCAGTGTTGGGGAGTGACAAAGCTGTTGGAGGGTTGCGGAATGACAGTGATGTTGTTTGAAGTGCTGAGAATTGACAGAGAAGTTATCAGAATGTTGGGGAGTGTCAGTGATGTTCGGGTGTTGGGGAATGACAGTAATGTTTCTGGTGTGTTGGGGGGTGTCCGTGTTGTTGGAGTGTAGGGGAGTGTCAGTGATATACGAGTCCTCGAGTGTTTCAGTGGTGTTGGAGTGTTGGGAGTGGCTGTAAGTTTGCTGTAGTTTTGGGGAGTAACAGTGATGTTGCTAGAGTGTTGGGAAGCATCAGTAATGATGGAGTGTTGGGGAGCGACAGTGTGATGGAGTACTGGGGACTGACAGTGATGTTATTGGCGTGTTGACGAGTGACAGTGATGTTGGATTTTTGGGGAGGGACAGTGATATTGTTGGAGTGTTGAGGAGAGCCAGTGGTGTTGTTGGAGTGTTGGGAAGTGACAGTGATGTTGTTGGAATGTTGGGGAGTGACAGTGTTGTTGCTGGTGTGTTGGGGGGTGTCCGTGTGTTTGGAGTGTAGGCGTGTGACAGTGATGTTAGAGTTTTGGAGAGTTTCAGTGGTGTTGGAGTGTTGGGAGTGCCTGTGAGGTTGCTGGAGTGTTGGGGAGTAACAGTGAAGTTGCTGGAGTGTTGGGAAGTGTCAGTATTGATGGAGTGTTGCAGAGTGACAGTGTCTTGGAGTATTGTGGACTGACAGTGATGTTGGGGTGTAGGGGAGTGATAGTGATGTTCGAGTCCTGGAGTGTTTCCGCGGTGTTGGAGTGTTGGGAGTGGCAGTGAGTTTGCTGTAGTATTAGGGAGTAACAGTGATGGTGCTAGAGTGTTGAGTAGCGTCAGTAATGATGGAGTGTTGGGGAGGGACAGTGTGTTGGATTATTGGGCATTAAAGTGATGTTATTGGCATGTAGACGAGTGACAGTGATGTGGGTGTTTTGGCGAGTGACAGTGATATTATTGGAGTGTTGAGGAGTGACAGTGATGTTGGAGTGTTGAGGAGTGACAGTGGTATTGTTGAAGTGCTGGGGAGAGACATTGGAGTGGTTGGAGTGTTGGGGAGTGACAGTAATGATGTTGGAGTGTTTGGGAGTGACAGTAATGTTGTTGGAGTGTTGGGGAGTGACAGTGAGGTTGAGGTTTTGGGGAGTGACAGTGAGGTTGAAGTGTTGGGGAGTGACAGTGAGGTTAAAGTGTTGGGGCGTGACAGTGAGGTTGAAGTGTTGGGGAGTGACAGTGATGTTGGTCTGTTGGGAAGTGCAATGATGTAGGAGTGTTGGGGAGTGGCAGTGATGTACGAGTGTTGGGGAGTGGCAGTGATGTAGGAGTGTTGGGGAGTGGCAGTGATGTAGGAGTGTTGGGGAGTGGCAGTGATGTTTCTGTAGTGTGGAGCAGAGACAGTGCTTTTGGAGTGTTGGGGAGTGACAGTGTTGTTGCTGGTGTGTTGGGGGGTGTCCGTGAGGTTGGAGTGTAGGCGTGTGACAGTGATGTTAGAGTTTTGGAGAGTTTCAGTGGTGTTGGAGTGTTGGGAGTGCCTGTGAGTTTGCTGGAGTGTTGGGGAGTAACAGTGAAGTTGCTGGAGTGTTGGGAAGCATCAGTATTGATGGAGTGTTGGGGAGTGACAGTGTCTTGGAGTATTGGGGAATGACAGTGATGTCATTGGAGTGTTGAGGTGTGACAGTGATGTTGTTGGAGATTTGAGCAGTGACAGTGATATTGGTGTTTTGGGGAGTGACAGCAATTTTGTTGGAGTGTTGAGGAGTGACAGTGATGTTGGAGTGTTGGTGAGTGACAGTGATGTTGTTAGAGAGGTGGGGAAGGTCAGTAAGGTTCGTGTGTTGTGTTGTGACAGTGATGTTGTTGTAGTGTTGGGGAGTGACAGTGATCCTGGAGTGCTGGGGAGTGACAGTGCTGTTGGAGTGTTGGGGAGTGACAATGATGATGTTTGAAGAGCTGAGGAGTAACAGAATGTTTGGGAGTGTCAGTGATGTTGGGGTGTTGGGGACTGTCACTGATGTTGCAGCGTTGGGGAGTGTCAGTGATGTTGGAGTGTTGGGGAGTGACATTGGTGATGTTGGAATGTTAGGGAGGGACAGTGATGTTGTTGTAAGGTTGGGGAGTGACAGTGATCCTGGAGTGTTGGTGAGTGACAGTGCTGTAGGAGGGTTGGGGAGTGACAATGATGTTGTTTGAAGAGCTGAGGAGTGACAGTGAAGTTTTCAGAAAGTTGGGGAGCATCAGTGATGTTGGGGTGTTGGGGAGTGTCACTGTTGTTGGAGTGTTGGGGAGAGTCACTGATGTTGGAGTGTTGCGGAGTGACAGTGGTGATGTTGGAATGTTAGGGAGGGACATTGATGTTGTTGGAGTCTTGAGGAGCGACAGTGATGTTGGATTTTTGGGGAGCGACAGTGATATTATTGGAGTGTTGAGGAGTGACAGCGGTGTTGTTGGAGTGTTGGGGAATGACGATAATGTAGGTATGTTGGGAAGTGTCAATGATGTAGGAGTGTTGGGGAGTGGCAGTGATGTTGCTGGAGTGTGGAGCAGAGACAGTGCTTTTGGAGTGTTGGGGAGTGACAGTGCTGTTACTGGTGTGTTGGGGGGTGTCCATGATGTTGGAGTGTAGGCGATTGACAGTGATGTTAGAGTCTTGGAGAATTTCAATGGTGTTGGAGTGTTGGGAGTGCCTGTGAGTTTGCTGTATTGTTGGGGAGTAACAGTGATGTTGTTAGAGTGTTGGGAAGTGTCAGTATTGATTGAGTGTTGGGGAGGGACAGTGTGTTGGTGTATTGGGGACTGACAGTGATGTTATTGGCGTGTTGAGGAGTGACAGTGATGTCGGAGTTTTTGCGAGTGACAGTGATATTATTGGAGTGTTGGGGAGTGACTGTGATGTTGGAGTGTTGTTGAGTGACAGTGGTGTCGTTGGAGAGTTGTGGATTGACAGTAATGTCGTTGGAGTGTTGGGGAATGACAGTGATGTTGAAGTGTTGGGGAGTGTAAGTGATGTTGGAGTGTTGGGAAGTGACAGTGACGTTGGAGTGTTGGGGAGTGACAATGATGTTGGAGTGTTGGGGAGTGACAATGATGTTGGAGTGTTGGGGAGTGACAGTGATGTTGGAGTGTTGGGGAGTGACAGTGATGTTGGAGTGTTGGGGAGTGACAGTGATGTTGGAGTGTTGGGGAGTGACAGTGATGTTGGAGTGTTGGGGAGTGACAGTGATGTTGGAGTGTTGGGGAGTGACAGTGATGTTGGAGTGTTGGGGAGTGACAGTGATGTTGGAGTGTTGGGGAGTGACAGTGATGTTGGAGTGTTGGGGAGTGACAGTGATGTTGAGGTGTTGGGGAGTGACAGTGATATGTTAGATTTTTGGGGAGTGACATGATGTTGGAATGTTGGGGAGTCTCATTGAAGTTGGAGTGTTGGGGAGTGACAGTGAGGTTGAAATGTTGGGGAGGGACAGTGAATTTAGAATGTTGGAGAGTTTCAGTGGTGTTGGAGTGTTGGGGATTGGAAGTAAATTGAAGTGTTGGGGATTGGAAGTGAGTTGAAGTGTTGGGGAGTGGCAGGGAGATTGCTGGAGTGTTTGGGGAGTTACAGTGATGTTGGGGTGTTGGGGATTGAGAGTGGTGCTCTTGGAGTGTTGGGGTGTGACAGTGATGTTGTTGTAGTGTTGGGGAGTGACAGTGACCCTGGAGTGTTGGAGAATGACAATGCTTTTGGAGTGTAGGGGAGTGACAGTGATGTTCGAGTCCTGGAGTGTTTCAGTGATGTTGGATTGTTGGGAGTGGCAGTGAGTTTGCTGTATTGTTGGGGAGTAACAGTGATGTTGCTAGAGTGTTGGGAATCGTCAGTAATGATGGAGTGTTGGGGAGGGACAGTGTGTTGGATTATTGGGGATTAAAGTGATGTTATTGGCATGTTGACGAGTGACAGTGATGTGGGAGTTTTGGCGAGTGACAGTGATATTATTGGAGTGTTGAGGAGTGACAGTGATGTTGGAGTGTTGAGGAGTGACAGTGATGTTGGAGTGTTGAGGAGTGACAGTGATGTTGGAGTGTTGAGGAGTGACAGTGGTGTTGTTGAAGTGTTGGGGAGAGACATTGGTGTGGCTGCAGTGTTGGGGAGTGACAGTAATGTTGTTGGAGTGTTGGGGAGTGACAGTAATGTTGTTGGAGTGTTGGGGAGTGACAGTGAGGTTGAAGTTTTGGGGAGTGACAGTGAGGTTAAAGTGTTGGGGAGTGAGAGTGAGGTTGAAGTGTTGGGGAGTGAGAGTGATGTTGGTCTGTTGGGAAGTGCAATGTTGTAGGAGTGTTGGGGAGTGGCAGTGATGTACGAGTGTTGGGGAGTGGCAGTGATGTAGGAGTGTTGGGGAGTGGCAGTGATGTAGGAGTGTTGGGGAGTGGCAGTGATGTTTCTGTAGTGTGGAGCAGAGACAGTGCTTTTGGAGTGTTGGGGAGTGACAGTGTTGTTGCTGGTGTGTTGGGGGGTATCCGTGAGGTTGGAGTGTAGGCGTGTGACAGTGATGTTAGAGTTTTGGAGTGTTTCAGTGGTGTTGGAGTGTTGGGAGTGCCTGTGAGTTTGCTGGAGTGTTGGGGAGTAACAGTGAAGTTGCTGGAGTGTTGGGAAGCGTCAGTACTGATGGAGTGTTGGGGAGTGACAGTGTCTTGGAGTATTGGGGACTGACAGTGATGTCATTGGAGTGTTGAGGTGTGACAGTGATGTTGTTGGAGATTTGAGCAGTGACAGTGATATTGGTGTTTTGGGGAGTGACAGTAATTTTGTTGGAGTGTTGAGGAGTGACAGTGATGTTGGAGTGTTGAGGAGTGACAGTGATGTTGGAGTGTTGAGGAGTGACAGTGATGTTGGAGTGTTGAGGAGTGACAGTGATGTTGGAGTGTTGGTGAGTGACAGTGATGTTGTTAGAGAGTTGGGGAAGGTCAGTAAGGTCCGTGTGTTGCGTTGTGACAGTGATGTTGTTGTAGTGTTGGGGAGTGACAGTGACCCTGGAGTGTTGGAGAATGACAATGCTTTTGGAGTGTAGGGGAGTGACAGTGATGTTCGAGTCCTGGAGTGTTTCAGTGATGTTGGATTGTTGGGAGTGGCAGTGAGTTTGCTGTATTGTTGGGGAGTAACAGTGATGTTGCTAGAGTGTTGGGAATCGTCAGTAATGATGGAGTGTTGGGGAGGGACAGTGTGTTGGATTATTGGGGATTAAAGTGATGTTATTGGCATGTTGACGAGTGACAGTGATGTGGGAGTTTTGGCGAGTGACAGTGATATTATTGGAGTGTTGAGGAGTGACAGTGATGTTGGAGTGTTGAGGAGTGACAGTGATGTTGGAGTGTTGAGGAGTGACAGTGATGTTGGAGTGTTGAGGAGTGACAGTGGTTTTGTTGAAGTGTTGGGGAGAGACATTGGTGTGGTTGCAGTGTTGGGGAGTGACAGTAATGTTGTTGGAGTGTTGGGGAGTGACAGTAATGTTGTTGGAGTGTTGGGGAGTGACAGTGAGGTTGAAGTTTTGGGGAGTGACAGTGAGGTTAAAGTGTTGGGGAGTGAGAGTGAGGTTGAAGTGTTGGGGAGTGAGAGTGATGTTGGTCTGTTGGGAAGTGCAATGTTGTAGGAGTGTTGGGGAGTGGCAGTGATGTACGAGTGTTGGGGAGTGGCAGTGATGTAGGAGTGTTGGGGAGTGGCAGTGATGTAGGAGTGTTGGGGAGTGGCAGTGATGTTTCTGTAGTGTGGAGCAGAGACAGTGCTTTTGGAGTGTTGGGGAGTGACAGTGTTGTTGCTGGTGTGTTGGGGGGTATCCGTGAGGTTGGAGTGTAGGCGTGTGACAGTGATGTTAGAGTTTTGGAGAGTTTCAGTGGTGTTGGAGTGTTGGGAGTGCCTGTGAGGTTGCTGGAGTGTTGGGGAGTAACAGTGAAGTTGCTGGAGTGTTGGGAAGCGTCAGTATTGATGGAGTGTTGGGGAGTGACAGTGTCTTGGAGTATTGGGGACTGACAGTGATGTCATTGGAGTGTTGAGGTGTGACAGTGATGTTGTTGGAGATTTGAGCAGTGACAGTGATATTGGTGTTTTGGGGAGTGACAGTAATTTTGTTGGAGTGTTGAGGAGTGACAGTGATGTTGGAGTGTTGAGGAGTGACAGTGATGTTGGAGTGTTGAGGAGTGACAGTGATGTTGGAGTGTTGAGGAGTGACAGTGATGTTGGAGTGTTGGTGAGTGACAGTGATGTTGTTAGAGAGTTGGGGAAGGTCAGTAAGGTCCGTGTGTTGCGTTGTGACAGTGATGTTGTTGTAGTGTTGGGGAGTGACAGTGACCCTGGAGTGTTGGAGAATGACAATGCTTTTGGAGTGTAGGGGAGTGACAGTGATGTTCGAGTCCTGGACTGTTTCGGTGGTGTTGGATTGTTGGGAGTGGCAGTGAGTTTGCTGTATTGTTGGGGAGAAACAGTGATGTTGCTAGAGTGTTGGGAATTGTCAGTAATGATGGAGTGTTGGGAAGGGACAGTTTGTTGGAGTATTGGGGACTGACAGTGATGTTATTGGCGTGTTGAGGAGTGACAGTGATGAGGGAGTTTTGGTGAGTGACAGTGATATTATTGGAGTGTTGAGGAGTGACAGTGATGTTGGAGTGTTGTTGAGTGACTGTGGTGTTGTTGGAGTGTTGGGGAGTGACAGTAATGTAGTTGGAGTTTTGGGGAGTGACAGTAATGTTGTTGGACAGTTGAGTTGTATCAGGTATGTTTGAGTGTTGGGTAGATATAGTGATGTTGGAATGTTGGGGTGTGAAACTGATGTTGTTGGAATGTTGGGGAGTGACACTGATTTTGGAGTGTTGGGGACTGTCAGTGATGTTGGAACGTTAGGGAGTGACAGTGGTGCTGTTGGAGTGTTTGGGAGGGACAATGATGTTGTTGGAGTTTCGTGGAGTGACAGTGATGTTGCTGGAGTTTTGGGGAGTTACAGTGATGTTGCTGGAGTGTTGGGGTGCATCAGTTATGTTGGAGTGTTGGGGAGAGATAGTGATGTTGGAATGTGGGGTTGTGAAACGGATGTTGTTGGAGTGTTGGGGAGTGACAGTTCTGTTGGAATGTTGGGAAGTGACAGTGATATTGGGGAGCTGGGGATTGATAGTGGTGCAGTTGTAGTGTTGGGGTGTGACAGTGATGTTGTTGTAGTGTTGGGGAGTGACTGTGATCCTGGAGTGTTGGGGAGTGACCCTGCTGTTGGTGGGTTGGGGAGTGGCAGTGATGTTGTTTGAAGTGCTGAGGAGCGACAGTGAAGTTATCAGAATGTTGGGGGTGTCAGTGATGTTGGGGTGTTGGGGTATGACAGTGATATTAGAGCTTTTGGAATGTTTCAGTGGTGTTGGAGTGTTGGGGAGTGACAGTGAGGTTGAAATGTTGGGAAGTGACAGTGATTTTAGAGTGTTGGTGAGTTTCAGTGGTGTTGGAGTGTTGGGGAGTGGCAGTGAGGTTGCTGGAGTGTTGAGGAGTGACAGTGATATTTCTGGAGTTTTGGGAAGGGTCAGTAATGTTGGATTGTTAGGGAGTTACAGTGATGTTGGTGTGTTGGGGAGTTACAGTGATGTAATTGGAGTGTTAGGGCATATCTGTTATGTTAGAGTGTTGGGGAGAGTTAGTGATGTTGGAATGTTGGGGTGTGAAACTGATGTTGTTGGACTGTTGGGGAGTGACAGTGCTGTTGGAGTCCTGGAGTTTTTCAGTGGTGTTGGAGAGTTGGGAGTGGCAGTGAGTTTGCTGTAGTGTTGAGGAGTAACAGTGATGTTGCTAGATTGTTAGGAAGCGTCAGTAATGATGGAGTGTTGGGGAGGGACATGTTGTAGGAATATTGGGGACTGACAGTGATGTTATTGGCGTGTTGAGGAGTGACAGTGATGTTAGAGTGTTGGGGCATGACAGAGATGTTAGAGTGTTGGAAAGTTTCAGTGGTGTTGGAGTGTTGGGGAGTGACAGTAAGGTTGAAGTGTTGGGGAGTGACAGTGATTTTAGAGGGTAGGAGAGTTTCAGTGGTGTTGGAGTGTTAGGGAGTGACAGTGATATTTCTGGAGTTTTGGGAAGGGTCAGTAATGTTGGAGTGTTAGGGAGGGACAATGATGTTGGAGTGTTGGGGAATTACAGTGATGTTGTTGGAGTGTTGGGGAGTATCAGTTATGTCGGAGTATTGGGGAGAGATAGTGATTTTGGAATTTTGGGATGCAAAACTGATGATTTTGGAGAGTTGGGGAGTGACAGTTCTGTTGGAGTGTTGGGGAGTGACACTTGTTGGTGTGTTGGGGGGTGACAGTGATCTTGGTGTGTTGGGGTATGACAGTGATGTTAGAGTGTTGGAAAGTTTCAGTGGTGTTGGAGTGTTGGGGACTGACAGTGATATTGGGGTGTTGGGGAGTGACAGTGGTGCTGTTGGAGTGTTGGGGTGTGACAGTGAAGTTGTTGTAGTGTTGGGGAGTGACAGTGATCCTGCAGTGTTGGGGAGAGACAATGATGTCGGAGGGTTGCGGAATGACAGTGATGTTGTTTGAAGTGCTGAGAATTGACAGAGAAGTTATCAGAATGTTGGGGAGTGTCATTGATGTTCGGGTGTTGGGGAATGACAGTAATGTTTCTGGTGTGTTGGGGGGTGTCCGTGTTGTTGGAGTGTAGGGGAGTGTCAGTGATATACGAGTCCTCGAGTGTTTCAGTGGTGTTGGTGTGTTGGGAGTGGCTGTAAGTTTGCTGTAGTTTTGGGGAGTAACAGTGATGTTGCTAGAGTGTTGGGAAGTGTCAGTAATGATGGAGTGTTGGGGAGGGACAGTGTGTTGGAGTACTGGGGACTGACAGTGATGTTATTGGCGTGTTGAGGAGTGACAGTGATGTTGGATTTTTGGGGAGCGACAGTGATATTACTGGAGTGTTAAAGAGAGCCAGTGGTGTTGTTGGAGTGTTGGGAAGTGACAGTGATGTTGTTGGAGTGTTGGGGAGTGACAGTGATGTTGGTCTGTTGGGAAGTGTCAATGATGTAGGAGCGTTGGGGCGTGGCAGTGATGTAGGAGTGTTGGGGAGTGGCAGTGATGTAGGAGTGTTGGGGAGTGGCAGTGATGTAGGAGTGTTGGGGAGTGGCAGTGATGTAGGAGTGTTGGGCTGTGGCAGAAAATGTAGGAGTGTTGGGGACTGGCAGTGATGTTTCTGTAGTGTGGAGCAGAGACAGTGCTTTTGGAGTGTTGGGGAGTGACAGTGTTGTTGCTGGTGTGTTGCGGGGTGTCCGTGTGTTTGGAGTGTAGGCGTGTGACAGTGTTGTTAGAGTTTTGGAGAGTTTCAGTGGTGTTGGAGTGTTGGGAGTGCCTGTGAGGCTGCTGGAGTGTTGGGGAGTAACAGTGAAGTTGCTGGAGTGTTGGGAAGCATCAGTATGATGGAATGTTGGGGAGTGCCAGTGCCTTGGAGTATTGGGGACTGACAGTGATGTCATTGGAGTGTTGAGGTGTGACAGTGATGTTGGAGATTTGAGCAGTGACTGTGATATTGGTGTTTTGGGGAGTGACAGTGATGTTGTTAGAGAGTTGGGGAAGGTCAGTAAGGTTCGTGTGTTGTGTTGTGACAGTGATGTTGTTGTAGTGTTGGGGAGTGACAGTGATCCTGGAGTGTAGGGGAGTGTCAGTGATGTTGGAGTGTTGGGGAGTGACATTGGTGATGTTGGAATGTTAGGGAGGGACGGTGATGTTGTTGTAATGTTGGGGAGTGACAGTGATCCTGGAGTGTTGGTGAGTGACAGTGCTGTTGGAGGGTTGGGGAGTGACAATGATGTTGTTTGAAGAGCTGAGGAGTGACAGTGAAGTTATCAGAAAGTTGGGGAGTATCAGTGATGTTGGGGTGTTGGGGAGTGTCACTGATGTTGGAGTGTTGGGGAGTGTCAGTGATGTTGGAGTGTTGCGGAGTGACAGTGGTGATGTTGGAATGTTAGGGAGGTTCAGTGATGTTGTTGGAGTCTTGAGGAGCGACAGTGATGTTGGATTTTTGGGGAGCGACAGTGATATTATTGGAGTGTTGAGGAGTGACAGCGGTGTTGTTGGAGTGTTGGGGAATGACGATAATGTAGATATGTTAGGAAGTGTCAATGATGTAGTAGTGTTGGGGAGTGGCAGTGATGTTGCTGGAGTGTGGAGCAGAGACAGTTCTTTTGGAGTGTTGGGGTGTGTCCATGATGTTGGAGTGTAGGCGAGTGACAGTGATGTTAGAGTCTTGGAGAGTTTCAATGGTGTTGGAGTGTTGGGAGTGCCTGTGAGTTTGCTGTATTGTTGGGGAGTAACAGTGATGTTGCTAGAGTGTTGGGAAGTGTCAGTATTGATGGACTGTTGGGGAGGGACAGTGTGTTGGTGTATTGGGGACTGACAGTGATGTTATTGGCGTGTTGAGGATGCCAGTGATGTTGGAGTTTTTGTGAGTGACAGTGATATTATTGGAGTGTTGGGGAGTGACTGTGATGTTGGAGTGTTGTTGAGTGACAGTGGTGTCGTTGGAGTGTTGGGGAGTGTCAGTACTGTCGTTGGAGTGTTGGGGAATTATAGTGATGTTGACGTGTTGGGGAGTGTAAGTGATGTTGGAGTGTTGGGAAGTGACTGTGATGTTGGAGTGTTGGGAAGTGACTGTGATGTTGGAGTGTTGGGAAGTGACTGTGATGTTGGAGTGTTGGGGAGTGACAGTGATGTTGGAGTGTTGTGGAGTGACAGTGATGTTGGAGTGTTGTGGAGTGACAGTGATGTTGGAGTGTTGGGGAGTGACAGTGATGTTGGAGTGTTGGGGAGTGACAGTGATGTTGGAGTGTTGGAGAGTGACAGTGATGTTGGAGTGTTGGGGAGTGACAGTGATGTTGGAGTGTTGGGGAGTGACAGTGATGTTGAGGTGTTGGGGAGTGACAGTGATATTGTTAGAGTTCTGGGGAGTGACATGATGTTGGAAAGTTGTGGATTCTCATTGAAGTTGGAGTGTTGGGGAGTGACAGTGAGGTTGAAATGTTGGGGAGGGACAGTGAATTAAGAATGTTGGAGAGTTTCAGTGGTGTTGGAGTGTTGGGGATTGGAAGTGAATTGAAGTGATGGGGATTGGAAGTGAGTTGAAGTGTTGGGGAGTGTCAGGGAGGTTGCCGGAGTGTTGGGGAGTTACTGTGATGTTGGGGTGTTGGGGATTGACAGTGATGCTGTTGGAATGTTGGGGTGTGACAGTGATGTAGTTGTAGTGTTGGAGAGTGACAGTGACCCTGGAGTGTTGGAGAATGACAATGCTTTTGGAGTGTAGGGGAGCGACAGTGATGTTCAAGACCTGGAGTGTTTCAGTGGTGTTGGATTGTTGGGAGTGGCAGTGAGTTTGCTGTAGTGTTGGGGAGTAACAGTGAAGTTGCTGGAGTGTTGGGAAGCGTCAGTATTGATGGAGTGTTGGGGAGTGGCAGTGTCTTGGTGTATTGGGGATTGACAGTGATGTCATTGGAGTGTTGAGGTGTGACAGTGATGTTGTTGGAGATTTGAGCAGTGACAGTGATATTGGTGTTTTGGGGAGTGACAGCAATTTTGTTGGAGGGTTGAGGAGTGACAGTGATGTTGGAGTGTTGAGAAGTGACAGTGATGTTGGAGTGTTGAGGAGTGACAGTGATGTTGGAGTGTTGAGGAGTGACAGTGATGTTGGAGTGTTGAGGAGTGCCAGTGATGTTGGAGTGTTGGTGAGTGACAGTGATGTTGTTAGAGAGGTGGGGAAGGTCAGTAAGGTTCGTGTGTTGTGTTGTGACAGTGATGTTGTTGTAGTGTTGGGGAGTGACAGTGATCCTGGAGTGTTGGGGAGTGACAGTGCTGTTGGAGTGTTGGGGAGTGACAATGATGATGTTTGAAGAGCTGAGGAGTAACAGCGAAGTTATCAGAATGTTTGGGAGTGTCAGTGATGTTGGGGTGTTGGGGTCTGTCACTGATGTTGCAGTGTTGAGGAGTGTCAGTGATGTTGGAGTGTTGGGGAGTGACATTGGTGATGTTGGAATGTTAGGGAGGGACAGTGATGTTGTTGTAATGTTGGGGAGTGACAGTGATCCTGGAGTGTTGGTGAGTGACAGTGCTGTTGGAGAGTTGGGGAGAGACAATGATGTTGTTTGAAGAGCTGAGGAGTGACAGTGAAGTTATCAGAAAGTTGGGGAGTATCAGTGATGTTGGGGTGTTGGGGAGTGTCACTGATGTTGGAGTGTTGGGGAGTGTCAGTGATGTTGGAGTGTTGCGGAGTGACAGTGGTGATGTTGGAATGTTAGGGAGGGACAGTGATGTTGTTGGAGTCTTGAGGAGCGACAGTGATGTTGGATTTTTGGGGGGCGACAGTGATATTATTAGAGTGCTGAGGAGTGACAGTGGTGTTGTTGTAGTGTTGGGAAATGACGATGATGTAGGTATGTTGGGAAGTGTCAATGATGTAGGAGTGTTGGGGAGTGGCAGTGATGTTGCTGGAGTGTGGAGCAGAGACAGTGCTTTTGGAGTGTTGGGGAGTGACAGTGCTGTTGCTGGTGTGTTGGGGTTTGTCCATGATGTTGGAGTGTAGGCGAGAGACAGTGATGTTAGATTCTTGGAGAGTTCCAATGGTGTTGGAGTGTTGGGAGTGCCTGTGAGTTTGCTGCATTGTTGGGGAGTAACAGTGATGTTGCTAGAATGTTGGGAACTGTCAGTATTGATGGAGTGTTGGGGAGGGACAGTGTGTTGGTGTATTGGGGACTGACAGTGATGTTATTGGCGTGTTGAGGAGTGACTGTGATGTTGGAGTTTTTGGGAGTGACAGTGATATTATTGGAGTGTTGTTGAGTGACTGTGATGTTGTAGTGTTGTTGAGTGACAGTGGTGTCGTTGGAGTGTTGGGGAATGACAGTGATGTTGAAGTGTTGGGGAGTGTAAGTGATGTTGTAGTCTTGGGGAGTGACAATGATGTTGGAGTGTTGGGGAGTGACAGTGATGTTGGAATGTTGGGGAGTGACAGTGATGTTGGAGTGTTGGGGAGTGACAGTGATGTTGGAGTGTTGGGAAGTGACAGTGATGTTGGAGTGTTGGGGAGTGACAGTGATGTTGGAGTGTTGGGGAGTGACAGTGATGTTGGTGTGTTGGGGAGTGACAGTGATGTTGGAGTGTTGGGGAGTGACAGTGATGTTAAGGTGTTGGGGAGTGACAGTGATATTGTTAGAGTTTTGGGGAGTGACATGATGTTGGAATGTTGGGGAGTCTCATTGAAGTTGGAGTGTTGGGGAGTGACGGTGAGTTTGAAATGTTGGGGAGGGACAGTGAATTTTGAATGTTGGAGAGTTTCAGTGGTGTTGGAGTGTTGGGGATTGGAAGTGAATTGAACTGTTGGGGAGTGGCAGGGAGGTTGCTGGAGTGTTGGGGAGTTACAGTGATGTTGGGGTGTTGGGGATTGACAGTGGTGCTGTTGGAGTGTTGGGGTGTGACAGTGATGTTGTTGTAGTGTTGGGGAGTGACAGTGACCCTGGAGTGTTGGAGAATGACAATGCTTTTGGAGTGTAGGGGAGAGACAGTGATGTTCGAGTCCTGGAGTGTTTCAGTGGTGTTGGATTGTTGGGAGTGGCAGTGAGATTGCTGTATTGTTGGGGAGTAACAGTGATGTTGCTAGAGTGTTGGGAAGTGTCAGTAATGATGGAGTGTTGGGAAGGGACAGTGTGTTGGATTATTGGGGACTGACCGTGATGTTATTGGCGTGTTGAGGAGTGACAGTGATGTGGGAGTTTTGGCGAGTGACAGTGATATTATTGGAGTGTTGAGGAGTGACAGTGATGTTGGAGTGTTGTTGAGTGACTGTGGTCTTGTTGGAGTGTTGGGGAGTGACAGTAATGTTGTTGGTGTGTTGGGGAGTGACAGTAATGTTGTTGGAGTGTTGGGGAGTGACAGAAATGTTGTTGGAGTGTTGGGAAGGGTCAGTAATGGAGTGCTAGGAAGGGACAGTGATGTTGGAGTGTAGGGGAGTTACAGTGATGTTGTTGGAGTGTTGAGGAGTATCAGTTATGTTTGAGTGTTGGGTAGAGATAGTGATGTTGGAATGTTGGGGTGTGAAACTGATGTTGTTGGAATGTTGGGGAGTGTCAGTGATTTTGGGGTGTTGGGGGTGTCACTGATTTTGGAGTGTTGGGGACTGTCAGTGATGTTGGAATGTTAGGGAGTGACAGTGGTGCTATTGGAGTGTTAGGGAGGGACAATGATGTTGTTGGAGTTTCGTGGAGTGACAGTGATGTTGCTGGAGTTTTGGTGAGTTACAGTGATGTTGCTGGAGTGTTGGGGTGCATAAGTTATGTTCGAGTCTTGGGGAGAGATAGTGATATTGGAATGTTGGGTTGTGAAACGGATGTTGTTGGAGTGTTGGGGAGTGACAGTTCTGTTGGAATGTTGGGAAGTGACAGTGATATTGGGGAGCTGGGGATTGATAGTGGTGCAGTTGTAGTGTTGGGGTGTGACAGTGATGTTGTTGTAGTGTTGGGGAGTGACTGTGATCCTGGAGTGTTGGGGAGTGACCCTGCTGTTGGTGGGTTGGGGAGTGGCAGTGATGTTGTTTGAAGTGCTGAGGAGTGACAGTGAAGTTATCAGAATGTTGGGGGTGTCAGTAATGTTGGGGTGTTGGGGTATGACAGTGATGTTAGAGCTTTTGGAATGTTTCAGTTGTGTTTAAGTGTTGGGGAGTGACAGTGATGTCGAAATGTTGAGGAGTGACAATGATTTTAGAGTGTTGGTGAGTTTCAGAGGTGTTGGAGTGTTGGGGAGTGGCAGTGAGGTTGCTGGAGTGTTGAGGAGTGACAGTGATATTTCTGGAGTTTTGGGAAGGGTCAGTAATGTTGGAGTGTTAGGGAGTTACAGTGATGTTGGAGTTTTGGGGAGTTACAGTGATGTAATTGGTGTGTTAGGGCGTATCAGTTATATTAGAGTGTTGGGGAGAGATAGTCATGTTGGAATGTTGGGGTGCGAAACTGATGTTGTTGGAGTGTTGGGGAGTGACAGTGCTGTTGGAGTCCTGGAGTTTTTCAGTGGTGTTGGAGAGTTGGGAGTGGCAGTGAGTTTGCTGTAGTGTTGAGGAGTAACAGTGATGTTGCTAGAGTGTTAGGAAGCGTCAGTAATGATGGAGTGTTGGGGAGGGACATGTTGTTGGAGTATTGGGGACTGACAGTGATGTTATTGGCGTGTTGAGGAGTGACAGTGATGTTAGACTGTTTGGGCATGACAGAGATGTTAGAGTGTTGGAAAGTTTCATTGGTGTTGGAGTGTTGGGGAGTGACAGTAAGGTTGAAGTGTTGGGGAGTGACAGTGATTTTAGAGGGTAGGAGAGTTTCAGTGGTGTTGGAGTGTTAGGGAGTGACAGTGATGTTTCTGGAGTTTTGGGAAGGGTCAGTAATGTTGGAGTGTTAGGGAGGGACAATGATGTTGGAGTGTTGGGGAATTACAGTGATGTTGTTGGAGTATCAGTTATGTTGGAGTATTGGGGAGAGATAGTGATGTTGGAATTTTGGGGTGCAAAACTGATGATTTTGGAGAGTTGGGGAGTGACAGTTCTGTTGGAGTGTTGGGGAGTGACACTTGTTGGTGTGTTGGGGGCTGACAGTGATCTTGGTGTGTTGGGGTATGACAGTGATGTTAGAGTGTTGGAAAGTTTCAGTGGTGTTGGAGTGTTGGGGACTGACAGTGATATTGGGGTGTTGGGGAGTGACAGTGGTGCTGTTGGAGTGTTGGGGTGTGACAGTGAAGTTGTTGTAGTGTTGGGGAGTGACAGTGATCCTGCAGTGTTGGGGAGAGACAATGCTCTTGGAGGGTTGCGGAGTGACAGTGATGTTGTTTGATGTGCTGAGAATTGACAGAGAAGTTATCAGAATGTTGGGGAGTGTCAGTGATGTTCGGGTGTTGGGGAATGACAGTAATGTTTCTGGTGTGTTGGGGGGTGTCCGTGTTGTTGGAGTGTAGGGGAGTGTCAGTGATATACGAGTCCTGGAGTGTATCAGTGGTGTTGGTGTGTTGGGAGTGGCTGTAAGTTTGCTGTAGTTTTGGGGAGTAACAGTGATGTTGCTAGAGCATTGGGAAGCGTCAGGAATGATGGAGTGTTGGGGAGGGACAGTGTGTTGGAGTACTGGGGACTGACAGTGATGTTATTGGCGTGTTGAGGAGTGACAGTGATATTATTGGAGTGTTGAGGAGAGCCAGTGGTGTTGTTGGAGTGTTGGGAAGTGACAGTGATGTTGTTGGAATGTTGGGGAGTGACAGTGATGTTGGGCTGTTGGGAAGTGTCAATGATGTAGGAGTTTTGGGGAGTGGCAGTGATGTAGGAGTGTTGAGGAGTGGCAGTGATGTAGGAGTGTTGGGGAGTGGCAGTGATGTTTCTGTTGTGTGGAGCAGAGACAGTGCTTTTGGAGTGTTGGGGAGTGTCAGTGTTGTTGCTGGTGTGTTGGGGGGTGTCCGTGTTGTTGGAGTGTAGGCGAGTGACAGTGATGTTAGAGTTTTGGAGAGTTTCAGTGGTGTTGGAGTGTTGGGAGTGCCGGTGAGGTTGCTGGAGTGTTGGGGAGCGTTAGTATTGATGGAGTGTTGGGGAGTGGCAGTGTCTTGGAGTTTTGGGGACTGACAGTGATGTCATTGGAGTGTTGAGGTGTGACAGTGATATTATTGGAGTGTTGAGGAGAGCCAGTGGTGTTGTTGGAGTGTTGGGAAGTGACAGTGATGTTGTTGGAATGTTGGGGAGTGACAGTGATGTTGTTGGAGTGTTGGGAGTGACTTTGATGTTGGTCTGTTGAGAAGTGTCAGTGATTTAAGAGTGTTGTGGAGTGGCAGTGATGTAGGAGTGTTGGGGAGTGGCAGTGATGTTTCTGTAGTGTGGAGCAGAGACAGTGCTTTTGGAGTGTTGGGGAGTGACAGTGTTGTTGCTGGTGTGTTGGGGGGTGTCCGTGAGGTTGGAGTGTAGACGTGTGACAGTGATGTTAGAGTTTTGGTGAGTTTCAGTGGTGTTGGAGTGTTAGGGAGTGACAGTGATGTTTCTGGAGTTTTAGGAAGGGTCAGTAATGTTGGAGTGTTAGGGAAGGACAATGAAGTTGGAGTGTTGGGGAATTACAGTGATGTTGTTGTAGTGTTGGGGAGTATCAGTTATGTTGGAGTATTGGGGAGAGATAGTGATGTTGGAATTTTGGGGTGCAAAACTGATGATTTTGGAGAGTTGGGGAGTGACAGTTCTGTTGGAGTGTTGGGGAGTGACACTTGTTGGTGTGTTGGGGGGTGACAGTGATCTTGGTGTGTTGGGGTATGACAGTGATGTTATTGGAGTGTTGAGGTGTGACAGTGATATTTTTGGAGTGTTGAGGAGTGACAGTGATGTTGGAGTGTTGGTGAGTGACAGATGATGTTGGAGAATTGGGGAAGGTTTGTTATGTTCGATTGTTGCGATGTTGCAGTGATTTTGTTGTAGTGTTGGAGAGTGACAGTGATCCTGGATTGTTGGGGAGTGACAGTGCTCTTGGATGGTTGGGGAGTGACAATGATGTTGTTTGAAGAGCTGAGGGGTGACAGTGAAGTTATCAGAATGTTTGGGAGTGTCAGTGAAGTTGGGGTGTTGGGGAGTGTCACTGATGTTGGAGTGTTGGGGAGTGTCAGTGATGTTGGAGTGTTGGGGAGTGTCAGTGATGTTGGAGTGTTGGGGAGTGTCAGTGATGTTGGAGTGTTGGGGAGTGTCAGTGATGTTGGAGTGTTGGGGAGTGTCAGTGATGTTGGAGTGTTGGGGAGTGTCAGTGATGTTGGAGTGTTGGGGAGTGTCAGTGATGTTGGAGTGTTGGGGAGTGTCAGTGATGTTGGAGTGTTGGGGAGTGTCAGTGATGTTGGAGTGTTGGGGAGTGTCAGTGATGTTGGAGTGTTGGGGAGTGTCAGTGATGTTGGAGTGTTGGGGAGTGTCAGTGATGTTGGAGTGTTGCGGAGTGTCAGTGATGTTGGAGTGTTGGGGAGTGTCAGTGATGTTGGAGTGTTGGGGAGTGTCAGTGATGTTGGAGTGTCGGGGAGTGTCAGTGATGTTGGAGTGTTGGGGAGTGTCAGTGATGTTGGAGTGTTGGGGAGTGTCAGTGATGTTGGAGTGTTGGGGAGTCTCAGTGATGTTGGAGTGTTGGGGAGTATCAGTGATGTTGGAGTGTTGGGGAGTATCAGTGATGTTGGTGTGTTGGGGAGTATCAGTGATGTTGGAGTGTTGGGGAGTATCAGTGATGTTGGAGTGTTGGGGAGTATCAGTGATGTTGGAGTGTTGGGGAGTGTCAGTGATGTTGGAGTGTTGGGGAGTGTCAGTGAAGTTGGAGTGTTGAGGAGTGACAGTGGTGATGTTGGAATGTTGGGGAGTGACAGTGATGTTGTTGGTGTTTCGGGGATTGACAGTGATGTTGTTCGAGTTTTGGGGAGTGACAGTGATGTTGGAATGTTGGGGAGTGACCATGCTGTTTGTCTGTTGGGGAGTGTTATGATGTAGGATTCTTTGGGATTGATAGTGCTGTTAGAGCATTGGGGAGTGACAATGATGTTGTTTGAAGAGCTGAGGATTGACAGTGAAGTTATCAGAATGTTGGGGAGTGTCAGTGATGTTGGGGTGTTGGGGAGTGTCAGTGATGTTGGAGTGTTGGGGAGTGTCAGTGATGTTGGAGTGTTGGCGAGTGTCAGTGATGTTGGAGTGTTGGGGAGTGTCAGTGATGTTGGAGTGTTGCGGAGTGTCAGTGTTGTTGGAGTGTTGTGGAGTGACAGTGGTGATGTTGGAATGTTGCGGAGGTGATGTTGTTGGTGTTTCGGGGATTGACAGTGATGTTGTTGGAGTTTCGGGGAAGTGACAGTGATGTTGGAGTGTTGGTGAATGACAGTGATGTTGGGGTGTTGGGGAGTGACAGTGGTGCTTTTGGAGTGTTCGGGAGGGACAATGATGTAGTTGGAGTTTTGTGGATTGACAGTGATGTTGGTCTGTTGGGGAGTGTTAATGATGTAGGGTTGTTGGGGAGGGACAGTGCTGTTGGAGTGTTGGGGAGTGTTAATGATGTAGGATTTTTGGGGAGTGACAGTGCTGTTGGTCTGTTGGGGTGCGTTATGATGTAGGAGTGTTGGGGAGTGACAGTGCTGTTGTAGTTTTGGGGAGTGACAGTGCTGTTGGAGTGCTGTGGAGTGACAATGATGTTGCTGGAATATTTAGCAGCAACAGTGCTTTGGGAGTGTTGGGGAGTGACAGTGATGTTGCCGGAGTTTTCAGCAGTAACAGTGCTTTGGGAGTGTTGGGGAGTGACAGTGATGTTGGAGTTTTGGGGAGTGACAGTGACATTATTGGAGTGTTGAGCATTGTCAGTGATGATGGAGTGTTGGTGAGTGACAGTGGTGTTGTTGGAGTGTTGGGGAGTGACAGTGGTGTTGTTGGAGTGTTGGGGAGTGACAGTGATGTTGTTGGAGTGTTGGGGAATGACAGTGATCTTGTTGGAGTGTTGGGGAGTGACAGTGATGTTGGTCTGTTGGGGTGTGTCAATGATTTAGGAGTGTTGGGGGATGACAGTGATGTTGCTGGAGTATTGAGCAGTGACAGTGCATTTGGAGTGTTGTGGAGTGACAGTGTGTTGGAGTATTGGGGAGTGACAGTGATGTTTTTAGAATGCTGAGGAGTAACAGTGATGTTGTTGGAGTGTTGAGGAGTGACAGTGATGTTGGAGTGTTGGTGAGTGACAGTGATGCTTTTGGAGTGTAGGGGAAAGTGAGTTATGTTCAAGTGTTGGGAAGTGGCAATGCTGTTGGTCTGTTGGGGAGCGGTAATGAGGTAGGATTGTTGGGGAGAGACAATGCTGTTGGAGTGCTGGGGAATGACAGTGATGTTGGCGTTGTTTTGAGCCGTAACAGTGCTTTTGGATTGTTTGGGTGTGAAACTGATGTTGTTGGAATTTGGGGGAGAGACAGTGTTGTTGGAGTGTTGGGGAGTGACAGTGAAATTGGTGTGTTGGCGAGTGAGAATGGTGCTGTTGGAGTTTTGGGGAGTGACAATGATGTTGCTGGAGTGTTGGCGAGTGACAGTGATGTTGGAATGTTGGGGAGTAACAGTGATGTTAGAGTGTTGGGAGTAACAGTGCTGTTGCAGTGTTGTGGAGAGGCAGTGATGTTGGAGTGTTGGGGAGTGACAGTGATGTTGGGGGTTGGGGAGTGACAGTGGTGCTGTTGGAGTGTTGAGGAGTGACAGTGATATTGTGTGAAGTGCTGAGGAGTGACAGTGAAGTTATCAGAATATTGGGGAGTGTCAGTGATGTCGGAGTGTTGGGAAGTGACAGTGATGCTGTTGGAGTGTTTGGGAGGGACAGTGATTTTGTTGAAGTTTTGGGGAATGGGAGTGATGTTGTTGGAATTTTGGGGAGTGACAGTGATGTTGGAGTGTTGGGGAGTGACAGTGATTTTGGAGTGTTGGGGAGTGACAGTGCTGTTGATCTGTTGGGGAGCGTTAATGATGTAGGAGTGTTGGGGAGTGGCACTGATGTAGGAGTGTTGGGGAGTGGCAGTGATGTTGCTGGAGTGTGGGGGAGAGACAATGCTTTTGGAGTGTTGAGGAGTGACAGTGCTGTTGGAGTGCTGGGGGAGTGACAGTGATGTTAGAGTGTTGGAAAGTTTCCGTGATGTTGGAGTGTTGGGATATGACAGTGATTTTGGAGGGTTGTGGAGCGACAGTGATGTTGGATTGTTGGGGAGTGTCATTGATGTTGGAGTGTGAAGGAGTGACAGTGATGTTAGAGTGTTGGAAAGTTTCAGTGGTGTTGGAGTGTTGGGGAGTGACAGTGATGTTGGAGTGTTGGGGAGTGACAGTTATGTTCGACTTTTGGCGATTGTCAATGGTCTTGGAGTGTTGGGAATTGAATGTGATGTTGTTGGTATGTTGAGCTGTAACAGTGCTGTTGGAGGGTTGGGGAGTGACAGTGATGTTGTCTGAAGTGCTAAGGAGTGACAGTGATCCTGGAGTGTTGGGGTGTATCAGTTATGCTGGAGTGATGGGGAGAGATAGTGATGTTGGGGAATGTTGGGGTGTGAAACTGATGTTGTTGGAGTGTTGGGGAGTGACAGTACTGTTGGAGTGTTGGGGAGTGTCAGTGTAGTTGGAGTGTTGGCGAGTGACAGTGATATTCAGGTGTTGGGGAGTGACAGTGGTGCTGTTGGAGTGTTGGGGTGTGACAGTGATGTTGTTGTAGTGTTGGGGAGTGACAGTGTTGTTGGAGTGTTGTGGAGTGACAGTGATATTGGGGTGTTGGTGAGTGACAGTGGTGCTGTTGGAGTGTTGGGGTTTGACAGTGATGTTGTTGTAGTGTTGGGGAGTGACAGTGATCCTGGAGTGCTGGGGAGTGACAGTGCAGTTGGAGTGTTGGGGAGTGACAGTGATGTTCAAGTCCTGGAGTGTTTCAGTGGTGTTGGAGTGTTGGGAGTGGCAGTGAGTTTGCTGTAGTGTTGCGTAGTAATAGTGATGTTGCTAGAGTGTTGGGAAGCATCAGTAATGATGGGGTGTTGAGGAGGGATAGTGTGTTGGAATATTGGGGACTGACAGTGATGTTATTGGAGTGTTGAAGAGTGACAGTGATGTTGAAGTTTTTGGGAGTGACAGTGACATTATTGGAGTGTTGAGCAGTGTCAGTGATGATGGAGTGTTGGTGAGTGACAGTGGTGTTGTTGGAGTATTGGGGAGTGACCAGTAATGTTGTTGGAGTGTTAGGGAGTGACAGTGATGTTGTTCGAGTGTTGGGCAGTGACAGTGATGTTGGTCTGTTGGGGTGTGTCAATGATGTAGGGGTATTGGGGAGTGACAGTGATGTTGCGGGAGTATTGAGCAGTGACAGTGCATTTGGAGTGTTGGGGAGTGACAGTGTGTTGGAGTACTGGGGATTGAAAATGATATTTTTGGAGTGTTGAGGAGTAACAGTGATGTTGTTGGAGTATTGGGGATTGACAGTGATGTTTTTTGAGTGTTGAGGAGTAACAGTGATGTTGTTGGAGTATTGGGGATTGACAGTGATGTTTTTGGAGTGTTGAGGAGTAACAGTAATGTTGTTTGAGTGTTGGGGAGTGGAAGTTAGGTTGCTGGAGTGTTGGGGAGTTGTAGTGATGTTGCTGGAGTGTTAAGGAGTGACAATGATTTTGTTGGAGTTTTGGGGAGTGACAATGATTTTGGAGTGTTGGGGAGAATCAGTGTTGTTCTTTGAATGTTGCGGAGTGACAGTGATGTAGGAGTGTTGGAGAGTGACAGTGATGTTGTTGGAGTGTGGGGGAGTGATGGCGATGTTGGAGTGTTGGGCAGTGACAGTGATGTTGGAGTGTTGGGCAGTGACAGTGATGTTGGAGTGTTGGGAAGTGACAGTGATGTTGGAGTGTTGGGAAGTGACAGTGATGTTGGAGTGTTTGGGAGTGTCAGTGATGTTGTTGGGGTTTTGGGGAGTGAGAGTGATGTTGTTGAAGTGTTGGGAAGTGACAGTTGTGTTGGTTTGTAGGGGAGTGTCAATGATGAAGGAGAGTTGGGGAGTGACATTACTGTTGCTGGAGTGTTGTGTGGTGTACGTGATGATGGAGTGTTGGGGTATGACAGTGATGTTGGTGGGTTGTGGAGCGACAGTGATGTTGTTGGAGTGTTGGTGAGTGTCATTGATGTTGGAGTGTTGGGGAGTGACAGTGATGTTAGAGTGTTGGAAAGTGTCAGTGGTGTTGGAGTGTTGGGGTCTGGTAGTGAGGTTGGAGTATTGGGGAGTGGCAGTGAGGTTGCTGGAGTGTTGGGGAATAACAGTGATGTTGCTGGAGTGTTCAGAAGCGTTGGTAGTGTTGGAGTGTTGGGGAGGGATAGTGTGTTGGAGTATTGGGGACTGCCAGGATGTTGTTGGAGTGTTGAGGAGTAACAGTGATGTTGGAGTGTTGGTGAGTGACAGTGATGTTGTTGGAGTGTAGGGGAATGTCAGTTATGTTGGAGTGTTAGGCAGTGAGAGTGATTTTGTTAGAGATTTGAGGAGTGACAGTGATGTTGGAGTGTTGTGTAACAGTGTTGGAGTGGGAAACTGATGTTGGAGCGTTGGGCAGTGACATTCATGTTGGAGTGTTGGGCAGTGACAGTCAAATTGGAATGTTGGGGAGTGACAGTGTTGTTGGAGTGTTGGGGAGAGACAGTTTTGTTGGAGTGTTGGGGAGAGACAGTTTTGTTGGAGTGTTGGGGAGAGACAGTGTTGTTGGAGTGTTGGGGAGTGACAGTGATATTGGTGTGTTGGGGAGTGACAGTGGTGCCGTTGGAGTTTTGGGGAGTGACAGTGATATTGTTGGAGTGTTGGGGAGTGACAGTGATGTTGGAGTGTTGTGGAGTAACGGTGCTATTGGATTGTTGGGGAGTGACAGTGATGTTGGAGTGTTGTGGAGTAACGGTGCTATTGGATTGTTGGGGAGTGAAACTGATGTTGGATTGTTGAGGAGAGACAGTGATGTTGGAGTGTTGGGGAGTGACAGTGATGTAGGCGTGTTGGGGAGTGACAGTGATGTTGATGGAGTGTTGGGGAGTGACAGTGATGTAGGAGTGTGGGGGAGTGACAGTGATGTTGGAGTGTTGGGGAGTGACAGTGATGTTGGATTGTTGAGGAGAGACAGTGATGTTGGAGTGTTGGGGAGTGACAGTGCTGTTGGAGTGTTGGGGAGTGACAGTGAATTTGTAGTGTTGGGGAGTGACAGTGATGTTGTAGTGTTGGGGAGTGACAGTGATGTTGGAGTGTTGCGGAGTGACAGTGATGTAGGAGTGTTGGGGAGTGACAGTGATGTTGATGGAGTGTTGGGGAGTAACAGTGCTGTTGGAGTATTGTGGAGAGGCAGTGATGTTGGGGTGTTTTGGAAGTGACTGTGATTTTGGGGTGTTGGTGAATGACAGTGATGCTGTTGGAGTGCAGGGAATGACAGTGATGTTGTTTGAAGTGCTGAGGAGTGACAGGGATATTATCAGAATGTTGGGGAGTGTCAGTGATGTTGGAGTGCTCGGGAGTGTCAGTCATGTTGTTGGAGATTTATGGAGTGACAGTGATATTGTTGGAGTGTTGTGAAGTGACAGTTCTGTTGGTCTGTTGGTGAGTGTCAATGATGTAGGATTGTTGGGGAGTGCTGGTTGAGTGTTGGGGAAGGGCTGTGATGTTGCTGGTGTGCTGAGCATTAGCAGTGATTTTGGAGTGTTGAGGGGTGCCCGTGATATTGGAGTTTTGGGGTATGACAGTTATGTTGGAGGTTTGTGAAGTGACAGTGATGTTGTTGGAGTGTTAGGGAGTGACAATGATGGTGGATTGTATGGAAGTGTCACTGCTGTTGGTCTGTTTGGGAGTGTCAATGATGTAGGAGTGTTGGGGAGTGACAGTGTTGTTGGAGTGTTGAGAGTGACAGTGATGTTGCTGGATTGTTGAGCAGTGAAGGTGCTTTTGGAGTGTTGGGTAGTGACAGTGCTGTCGCTGGAGTGTTGCGGGGTGTCTGTTATGTTGGTTTGTTGGGGAATGACATTGATGGCGGAGGGTTGTGGAGCGACAACGATGTTGTTGGAGCGTTGGAGAGTGTCATTGATGTTGGTGTGTGTGGGAGTAACAGTGATGTTATAGTGTTGGAGAGTGTCAGTGGTTTTGTGTTGGGGAGTGGCAGTGAGGTTGGAATGTTGGGGATTGGCAGTGAGGTTGCTGGAATGTTGGGGAGTTGCAGTGATGTTGCTGGAGTGTTAGGGAGTGACAGTGATGTTGGAGTGTTGGTAATTGTCAGTGATGTTCGAGTTATGGGGAGTGAATGTGATATTATTGGAGTGTTGTGGAGTGTCACCGATGTTGTTGGAGTTTTGGGGAGTGACGGTGATTTTGGAGGGTTGTGGAGTGACATTTGGTCTGTTGGTGAGTGTCAAAGATGTAGGATTGTTGGGGAGTGACAGTGCTTTTGGAGTGTTGGGGAGTGTCAGTGATGTTGGAGTGTTGGGGAGTGTCAGTGATGTTGGAGTGTTGGGAAGTGACAGTGTTTTTGGAGTGTTGGGGAGTGACAGTGATGTTGGTGGGCTTTTGGGGAGTGAGAGTGATGTTGCTGGAGTGTTGGGGAGGATCAATAATTTTGTTGGTGTTTAGGGGTGTGACGGTGATGTTGTTAGAGCGTTGGGTAGTTTCAGTGATGTTGGAGTGTTGAGGACTGATAGTGAAGTTGTTTCAGTGTTGCGGAGTGACAATGATGTTGGATTATTGGGGTATGTCAGTGATGCTGGAATGTTAGCCAATGAGAGAGATGTTGAATTTTGTGGAGCGACAGTGATGCTGTTGGAGTGTTGGGGAGTGACAGTGATGTATGAGTGTTCAGGAGTGCCAGTGATGTCGGAGTGTTGGGGAGTGACAGTGATGTTGGAGTGTTGGGGGTTGTCAGTGATGTTGTTGGGGTTTTGGGGAGTGAGAGTGATGTTGCTGGAGCTTTGGGGAGTTTCTGTGATGTTGGAGTGTTGGGGAGTGACAGTGATGTTGTTGGTGATTTGGGGAGTGACAGTGATGTTGGAGTATTGGGGAGTGACATTGACGTTGGAATGTTGGAGAGTGACAGTGATATTGGAGTGTTGGGGAGTGACAGTGATATTGGAGAGTTGGGGAGTGACAGTGATGTTGGAGTGTTGGGAAGTGACAGTGATTTTGGAATGTTGGGAAGTGACAATGCTGTTGGAGTGTTTGGGAGTGTCAGTGATGTTGTTGGGGTTTTGGGGAGTGAGAGTGATGTTGTTGAAGTGTTGGGAAGTGACAGTTGTGTTGGTTTGTTGGGGAGTGTCAATGATGAAGGAGAGTTGGGGAGTGACATTACTGTTGCTGGAGTGTTATGTGGTGTACATTATGATGGAGTGTTGGGGTATGACAGTGATGTTGGTGGGTTGTGGAGCGACAATGATGTTGTTGGAGTGTTGGTGAGTGTCATTGATGTTGGAGTGTTGGGGAGTGACAGTGATGTTGGAGTGTTGGGGAGTGACAGTGATGTTAGAGTGTTGGAAAGTGTCAGTGGTGTTGGAGTGTTGGGGTCTGGTAGTGAGGTTGGAGTATTGGGGAGTGGCAGTGAGGTTGCTGGAGTGTTGGGGAATAACAGTGATGTTGCTAGAGTCTTTGGAAGTGTTGGTAGTGTTGGTGTGTTGGGGAGGGATAGTGTGTTGGAGTATTGGGGACTGCCAGGATGTTGTTGGAGTGTTGAGGAGTAACAGTGATGTTGGAGTGTTGGTGAGTGAGAGTGATTTTGTTGGAGATTTCAGGACTGACAGTGATGCTGGAGTGTTGTGTAACAGTGTTGGAGTGGGAAACTGATGTTGCTGGAGTGTTGGGCAGTGACAGTCATGTTGGAGTGTTGAGAGACAGTGTTGTTGGAGTGTTGGGGAGTGACAGTGATATATTCAGCATGGGGGAGTGACAATGGTGCTGTTGGAGTTTTGGGGAGTGACTGATATTGTTGGAGTTTTGGGGAGTGACAGTGATGTTGGAGTGTTGTGGAGTAATGATGCTATTGGATTGTTGGGGAGTGACAGTGATGTTGGATTGTTGAGGAGTGACAGTGATGTTGGAGTGTTGGGGACTGACAGTGATGTAGGAGTGTGTGGGAGTGACAGTGATGTTGGAGTGTTGTGGAGTAATGGTGCTACTGGATTGTTGGGGAGTGACAGTAATGTTGGAGTGTTGTGGAGTAACGGTGTTATTGGATTGTTGGTGAGTGACAGTGATGTTGGAGTGTGGGGGAGTGACAGTGATGTTGGAGTGTTGTGCAGTAACGGTGCTATTGGATTGTTGGGGAGTGACAGTGATGTTGGATTGTTGAAGAGTGACAGTGATGTTGTAGTGTTGGGGAGTGACAGCGATGTTGGAGTGTTGGGGAGTAACGGTGCTATTGGATTGTTGGGGAGTGAAACTGATGTTGGATTGTTGAGGAGAGACAGTGATGTTGGAGTGTTGGGGAGTGACAGTGATGTAGGCGTGTTGGGGAGTGACAGTGATGTTGATGGAGTGTTGGGGAGTGACAGTGATGTAGGAGTGTGGGGGAGTGACAGTAATGTTGGAGTGCTGGGGAGTGACAGTGATGTTGGATTGTTGAGGAGTGACAGTGATGTTGGAGTGTTGGGGAGTGACAGTGCTGCTGGAGTGTTGTGAGTGACAGTGAATTTGTAGTGTTGGGGAGTGACAGTGATGTTGTTTGATTTGCTGAGGAGTGACAGTGATGTTATCAGAATGTTGGGGAGTGTCAGTGATGTTGGAGTGCTGGGGAGTGTCAGTCATGTTGTTGGAGAGTTATGGAGTGACAGTGATATTGTTGGAGTGTTGTGAAGTGACAGTTCTGTTGGTCTGTTGGTGACTGTCAATGATGTAGGATTGTTGGGGAGTGCTGGTTGAGTGTTGGGGAAGGGCTGTGATGTTGCTGGTGTGTTGAGCATTTACAGTGCTTTTGGAGTGTTGAGGGGTGCCCGTGATATTGGAGTTTTGGGGTATGACAGTTATGTTGGAGGTTTGTGAAGTGACAGTGATGTTGTTGGAGTGTTAGGGAATGAGAATGATGGTGGATTGTATGGAAGTGTCAGTGCTGTTGGTCTGTTTGGGAGTGTCAATGATGTAGGAGTGTTGGGTAGTGACAGTGCTGTCGCTGGAGTGTTGCGGGGTGTCTGTTATGTTGGTTTGTTGGGGTATGACATTGATAGCGGCGGGTTGTGGAGCGACAATGATGTTGTTGGAGCATTGGAGAGTGTCATTGATGTTGGTGTGTGTGGGAGTAACAGTGATGTTACAGTGTTGGAGAGTGTCAGTGGTTTTGTGTTGGGGAGTGGCAGTGAGGTTGGAATGTTGGTGATTGGCAGTGAGGTTGCTGGAATGTTGGGGAGTTGCAGTGATGTTGCTGGAGTGTTAGGGAGTGACAGTGATGTTGGAGTGTTGGTAATTGTCAGTGATGTTGGAGTTATGGGGAGTGAATGTGATATTATTGGAGTGTTGTGGAGTGTCACCGATGTTGTTGGAGTTTTGGGGAGTGACGGTGATTTTGGAGGGTTGTGGAGTGACATTTCTGTTGGTCTGTTGGTGAGTGTCAAAGGTGTAGGATTGTTGGGGAGTGACAGTGCTTTTGGAGTGTTGGGGAGTGTCAGTGATGTTGGAGTGTTGGGAAGTGACAGTGTTTTTGGAGTGTTGGGGAGTGACAGTGATGTTGGTGGGCTTTTGGGGAGTGAGAGTGATGTTGCTGGAGTGTTGGGGAGGATCAATAATTTTGTTGGTGTTTAGGGGTGTGACGGTGATGTTGTTAGAGCGTTGGGTAGTTTCAGTGATGTTGGCGTGTTGAGGACTGATAGTGAAGTTGTTTCAGTGTTGCGGAGTGACAATGATGTTGGATTATTGGGGTATGTCAGTGATGCTGGAATGTTAGCCAATGAGAGAGATGTTGAATTTTGTGGAGCGACAGTGATGCTGTTGGAGTGTTGGGGAGTGACAGTGATGTATGAGTGTTCAGGAGTGCCAGTGATGTCGGATTGTTGGGGAGTGACAGTGATGTTGGAGTGTTGGGGGTTGTCAGTCATGTTGTTGGGGTTTTGGGGAGTGAGAGTGATGTTGCTGGAGCGTTGGGGAGTTTCTGTGATGTTGGAGTGTTGGGGAGTGACAGTGATGTTGTTGGTGATTTGGGGAGTGACAGTGATGTTGGAGTATTGGGGAGTGACATTGACGTTGGAATGTTGGAGAGTGACAGTGATATTGGAGTGTTGGGGAGTGACAGTGATATTGGAGAGTTGGGGAGTGACAGTGATGTTGGAGTGTTGGGAAGTGGCAGTGATTTTGGAATGTTGGGAAGTGACAATGCTGTTGGAGTGTTTGGGAGTGTCAGTGATGTTGTTGGGGTTTTGGGGAGTGAGAGTGATGTTGTTGAAGTGTTGGGAAGTGACAGTTGTGTTGGTTTGTTGGGGAGTGTCAATGATGAAGGAGAGTTGGGGAGTGACATTTCTGTTGCTGGAGTGTTGTTTGATGTACGTGATGATGGAGGGTTGGGGTATGACAGTGATGTTGGTGGGTTGTGGAGCGACAGTGATGTTGTTGGAGTGTTGGTGAGTGTCATTGATGTTGGAGTGTTGGGGAGTGACAGTGATGTTAGAGTGTTGGAAAGTGTCAGTGGTGTTGGAGTGTTGGGGTCTGGTAGTGAGGTTGGAGTATTGGGGAGTGGCAGTGAGGTTGTTGGAGTGTTGGGGAATAACAGTGATGTTGCTGGAGTGTTCAGAAGCGTTGTTAGTGTTGGAGTGTTGGGGAGGGATAGTGTGTTGGAGTATTGGGGACTGCCAGGACGTTGTTGGAGTGTTGAGGAGTAACAGTGATGTTGGAGTGTTGGTGAGTGAGAGTGATTTTGTTGGAGATTTGAGGAGTGACAGTGATGTTGGAGTGTTGTGTAACAGTGTTGGAGTGGGAAACTGATGTTGCTGGAGTGTTGGGGAGTGACAGTCATGTTGGAGTGTTGAAGAGACAGTGTTGTTGGAGTGTTGGGGAGTGACAGTGATGTTGTAGTGTTGGGGAGTGACAGTGATGTTGGAGTGTTGCGGAGTGACAGTGATGTTGGAGTGTTGCGGAGTGACAGTGATGTAGGAGTGTTGGGGAGTGACAGTGATGTTGATGGAGTGTTGGGGAGTAACAGTGCTGTTGGACTATTGTGGAGAGGCAGTGATGTTGGGGTGTTTTGGAAGTGACTGTGATTTTGGGGTGTTGGTAAATGACAGTGATGCTGTTGGAGTGCAGGGAATGACAGTGATGTTGTTTGATTTGCTGAGGAGTGACAGTGATGTTATCAGAATGTTGGGGAGTGTCAGTGATGTTGGAGTGCTGGGGAGTGTCAGTCATGTTGTTGGAGAGTTATGGAGTGACAGTGATATTGTTGGAGTGTTGTGAAGTGACAGTTCTGTTGGTCTGTTGGTGACTGTCAATGATGTAGGATTGTTGGGGAGTGCTGGTTGAGTGTTGGGGAAGGGCTGTGATGTTGCTGGTGTGTTGAGCATTTACAGTGCTTTTGGAGTGTTGAGGGGTGCCCGTGATATTGGAGTTTTGGGGTATGACAGTTATGTTGGAGGTTTGTGAAGTGACAGTGATGTTGTTGGAGTGTTAGGGAATGAGAATGATGGTGGATTGTATGGAAGTGTCAGTGCTGTTGGTCTGTTTGGGAGTGTCAATGATGTAGGAGTGTTGGGTAGTGACAGTGCTGTCGCTGGAGTGTTGCGGGGTGTCTGTTATGTTGGTTTGTTGGGGTATGACATTGATAGCGGCGGGTTGTGGAGCGACAATGATGTTGTTGGAGCATTGGAGAGTGTCATTGATGTTGGTGTGTGTGGGAGTAACAGTGATGTTATAGTGTTGGAGAGTGTCAGTGTTTTTGTGTTGGGGAGTGGCAGTGAGGTTGGAATGTTGGTGATTGGCAGTGAGGTTGCTGGAATGTTGGGGAGTTGCAGTGATGTTGCTGGAGTGTTAGGGAGTGACAGTGATGTTGGAGTGTTGGTAATTGTCAGTGATGTTGGAGTTATGGGGAGTGAATGTGATATTATTGGAGTGTTGTGGAGTGTCACCGATGTTGTTGGAGTTTTGGGGAGTGACGGTGATTTTGGAGGGTTGTGGAGTGACATTTCTGTTGGTCTGTTGGTGAGTGTCAAAGGTGTAGGATTGTTGGGGAGTGACAGTGCTTTTGGAGTGTTGGGGAGTGTCAGTGATGTTGGAGTGTTGGGAAGTGACAGTGTTTTTGGAGTGTTGGGGAGTGACAGTGATGTTGGTGGGCTTTTGGGGAGTGAGAGTGATGTTGCTGGAGTGTTGGGGAGGATCAATAATTTTGTTGGTGTTTAGGGGTGTGACGGTGATGTTGTTAGAGCGTTGGGTAGTTTCAGTGATGTTGGAGTGTTGAGGACTGATAGTGAAGTTGTTTCAGTGTTGCGGAGTGACAATGATGTTGGATTATTGGGGTATGTCAGTGATGCTGGAATGTTAGCCAATGAGAGAGATGTTGAATTTTGTGGAGCGACAGTGATGCTGTTGGAGTGTTGGGGAGTGACAGTGATGTATGAGTGTTCAGGAGTGCCAGTGATGTCGGAGTGTTGGGGAGTGACAGTGATGTTGGAGTGTTGGGGGTTGTCAGTGATGTTGTTGGGGTTTTGGGGAGTGAGAGTGATGTTGCTGGAGCTTTGGGGAGTTTCTGTGATGTTGGAGTGTTGGGGAGTGACAGTGATGTTGTTGGTGATTTGGGGAGTGACAGTGATGTTGGAGTATTGGGGAGTGACATTGACGTTGGAATGTTGGAGAGTGACAGTGATATTGGAGTGTTGGGGAGTGACAGTGATATTGGAGAGTTGGGGAGTGACAGTGATGTTGGAGTGTTGGGAAGTGACAGTGATTTTGGAATGTTGGGAAGTGACAATGCTGTTGGAGTGTTTGGGAGTGTCAGTGATGTTGTTGGGGTTTTGGGGAGTGAGAGTGATGTTGTTGAAGTGTTGGGAAGTGACAGTTGTGTTGGTTTGTTGGGGAGTGTCAATGATGAAGGAGAGTTGGGGAGTGACATTACTGTTGCTGGAGTGTTATGTGGTGTACATTATGATGGAGTGTTGGGGTATGACAGTGATGTTGGTGGGTTGTGGAGCGACAATGATGTTGTTGGAGTGTTGGTGAGTGTCATTGATGTTGGAGTGTTGGGGAGTGACAGTGATGTTAGAGTGTTGGAAAGTGTCAGTGGTGTTGGAGTGTTGGGGTCTGGTAGTGAGGTTGGAGTATTGGGGAGTGGCAGTGAGGTTGCTGGAGTGTTGGGGAATAACAGTGATGTTGCTAGAGTCTTCGGAAGTGTTGGTAGTGTTGGAGTGTTGGGG
The DNA here is from genome assembly GCF_017639515.1 of Carcharodon carcharias. Classification (NCBI taxonomy): domain Eukaryota; kingdom Metazoa; phylum Chordata; class Chondrichthyes; order Lamniformes; family Lamnidae; genus Carcharodon; species Carcharodon carcharias. The sequence continues at coordinate 81,527,436 of NC_054480.1, read as the reverse complement.
AGGGATAGTGTGTTGGAGTATTGGGGACTGCCAGGATGTTGTTGGAGTGTTGAGGAGTAACAGTGATGTTGGATTGTTGGTGAGTGAGAGTGATTTTGTTGGAGATTTGAGGAGTGACAGTGATGTTGGAGTGTTGTGTAACAGTGTTGGAGTGGGAAACTGATGTTGCTGGAGTGTTGGGCAGTGACAGTCATGTTGGAGTGTTGAAGAGACAGTGCTGTTGGAACTTTGGGGAGTGACTGATATTGTTGGAGTTTTGGGGATTGACAGTGATGTTGGAGTGCTGTGGAGTAACGGTGCTATTGGATTGTTGGGGAGTGACAGTGATGTTGGATTGTTCAGGAGTGACAGTGATGTTGGAGTGTTGGGGAGTGACAGTGATGTAGGAGTGTGTGGGAGTGACAGTGATGTTGGAGTGTTGTGGAGTAATGGTGCTACTGGATTGTTGGGGAGTGACAGTAATGTTGGAGTGTGGGGGAGTGACAGTGATGTTGGAGTGTTGTGGAGTAACGGTGCTATTGGATTGTTGGGGAGTGACAGTGATGTTGGATTGTTGAAGAGTGACAGTGATGTTGTAGTGTTGGGGAGTGACAGCGATGTTGGAGTGTTGGGGAGCGACAGTGATGTGGAGTGTTGGGGAGTGACAGTGATGTTGATGGAGTGTTGGGGAGTGACAGTGCTGTTGGAGTATTGTGGAGAGGCAGTGATGTTGGAGTGTTTTGGAAGTGACTGTGATTTTGGGGTGTTGGGAAATGACAGTGATGCTGTTGGAGTGCTGAGGAGTGACAGTGATGTTATCAGAATGTTGGGGAGTGTCAGTGATGTTGGAGTGCTGGGGAGTGTCAGTCATGTTGTTGGAGAGTTATGGAGTGACAGTGATATTGTTGGAGTGTTGGGGAGTGACAGTTCTGTTGGTCTGTTGGTGAGTGTCAATGATGTAGGATTGTTGGGGAGTGCTGGTTGAGTGTTGGGGAAGGGCTGTGATGTTGCTGGTGTGTTGAGCATTAACAGTGATTTTGGAGTGTTGAGGGGTGCCCGTGATGTTGGAGTGTTTGGGTATGACAGTGATGTTAGAGTTTTGTGAAGTGACAGTGATGTTGTTGGAGTGTTAGGGAGTGACAATGATGGTGGATTGTAGGGGAGTGTCAGTGCTGTTGGTCTGTTTGGGAGTGTCAATGATGTAGGAGTGTTGGGGAGTGACAGTGTTGTTGGAGTGGTGAGAGTGACAGTGATATTGCTGGAGTGTTGAGCAGTGAAAGTGCTCTTGGAGTGTTGGGTAGTGACAGTGCTGTCGCTGGAGTGTTGTGGGGTGTCTGTTATGTTGGTGTGTTGGGGTATGACATTGATGGCGGAGGGTTGTGGAGCGACAATGATGTTGTTGGAGCGTTGGAGAGTGTCATTGATGTTGGTGTGTGTGGGAGTAACAGTGATGTTATAGTGTTGGAGAGTGTCAGTGGTTTTGTGTTGGGGATTGGCAGTGAGGTTGCTGGAGTGTTGGGGAGTTGCAGTGATGTTGCTGGAGTGTTAGGGAGTGACAGTGCTTTTGGAGTGTGGGGGAGTGTCAGTGATGTCGGAGTGTTGGGGATTGACAGTGATGTTGGAGTGTTGGGGATTGTCACTGATTTTGTTGGGGTTTTGGGTAGTGAGAGTGATGTTCCTGGAGCGTTGGGGAGTTTCTGTGATGTTGGAGTGTTGGGGAGTGACAGTGATGTTGTTGGTGATTTGGAGAGTGACAGTGATGTTGGAGTATTGGGGAGTGACAGTTACGTTGGAATGTTGGGGAGTGACAGTGATATTGGCGTGCTGCGGAGTGACAGTGATGTTGGAGATTTGGGGAGTGACAGTGATGATGGAGTGTTGGAGAGTGACAGTGATGTTGGTGTGTTGGGGAGTGACAGTGATATTGGAGAGTTGGGGAGTGACAGTGATGTTGGAGTGTTGGGAAGTGACAGTGATGTTGGATTGTTGGGAAGTGATAATGCTGCTGGAGTGTTTGGGATTGTCAGTGATGTTTTTTGGGGTTTTGGGGAGTGAGAGTGATGTTGTTGGAGTGTTGGGAAGTGACAGTTGTGTTGGTTTGTTGGGGAGTGTCAATGATGAAGGAGAGTTGGGGAGTGACATTTCTGTTGCTGGAGTGTTGTGTGGTGTACGTGATGATGGAGTGTTGGGGTATGACAGTGATGTTGGTGGGTTGTGGAGCGACAGTGATGTTGTTGGAGAGTTGGTGAGTGTCATTGATGTTGGAGTGTTAGGGAGTGACAGTGATGTTAGAGTGTTGGAAGGTGTCAGTGGTGTTGGAGTGTTGGGGTCTGGTAGTGAAGTTGGAGTATTGGGGAGTGGCACTGAGGTTGTTGGAGTGTTGGGGAATAACAATGATGTTGCTGGAGTGTTTGGAAGTATTGGTAGTGTTGGAGTGTTGTGGAGGGATAGTGTGTTGGAGTATTGGGGACTGACAGGATGCTGTTGGAGTGTTGAGGAGTAACAGTGATGTTGGAGTGTTGGGGAGTGACAGTGATTTTGTTGGAGATTTGAGGACTGACAGTGATGTTGGAGTGTTGTGTAACAGTGTTGGAGTGGGAAACTGATGTTGCTGGAGTGTTGGGCAGTGACAGTCATGTTGCAGTGTTGTGGAGAGGCAGTTTTGTTGGAGTGTTGGGGAGTGACAGTGATGTTAGGGGTTGGGGAGTGACAGTGGTGCTGTTGGAGTGTTGATGAGTGACAGTGATATTGTGTGAAGTGCTGAGGAGTGACAGTGAAGTTATTAGGATATTGGGGAGTGTCAGTGATGTCGGAGTGTTGGGAAGTGACTGTGATGCTGTTGGAGTGTTTGGGAGGGACAGTGATTTTGTTGAGGTTTTGGGGAATGGGAGTGATGTTGTTGGAATTTTGGGGAGTGACAGTGATGTTGGAGTGTTGGGGAGTGACAGTGATTTTGGAGTGTTGGGGAGTGACAGTGCTGTTGATCTGTTGGGGAGTGTTAATGATGTAGGAGTGTTGGGGAGTGGCACTGATGTAGGAGTGTTGGGGAGTGGCAGTGATGTTGCTGGAGTGTGGGGGAGAGACAATGCTTTTGGAGTGTTGAGGAGTGACAGTGCTGTTGGAGTGCTGGGGGAGTGACAGTGATGTTAGAGTGTTGGAAAGTTTCCGTGATGTTGGAGTGTTGGGATATGACAGTGATTTTGGAGGGTTGTGGAGCGACAGTGATGTTGGATTGTTGGGGAGTGTCATTGATGTTGGAGTGTGGAGGAGTGGCAGTGATGTTAGAGTGTTGGGGAGTGACAGTTATGTTCGACTTTTGGCGATTGTCAATGGTCTTGGAGTGTTGGGAATTGAATGTGATGTTGTTGGTATGTTGAGCTGTAACAGTGCTGTTGGAGGGTTGGGGAGTGACAGTGATGTTGTCTGAAGTGCTAAGGAGTGACAGTGATCCTGGAGTGTTGGGGTGTATCAGTTATGCTGGAGTGATGGGGAGAGATAGTGATGTTGGGGAATGTTGGGGTGTGAAACTGATGTTGTTGGAGTGTTGGGGAGTGACAGTACTGTTGGAGTGTTGGCGAGTGACAGTGATATTCAGGTGTTGGGGAGTGACAGTGGTGCTGTTGGAGTGTTGGGGTGTGACAGTGATGTTGTTGTAGTGTTGCGGAGTGACAGTGTTGTTGGAGTGTTGTGGAGTGACAGTGATATTAGGGTGTTGGTGAGTGACAGTGGTGCTGTTGGAGTGTTGGGTTTTGACAGTGATGTTGTTGTAGTGTTGGGGAGTGACAGTGATCCTGGAGTGTTGGGGAGTGACAGTGCAGTTGGAGTGTTGGGGAGTGACAGTGATGTTCAAGTCCTGGAGTGTTTCAGTGGTGTTGGAGTGTTGGGAGTGGCAGTGAGTTTGCTGTAGTGTTGGGTAGTAATAGTGATGTTGCTAGAGTGTTGGGAAGCATCAGTATTGATGGGGTGTTGAGGAGGGACAGTGTGTTGGAATATTGGGGACTGACAGAGATGTTATTGGAGTGTTGAAGAGTGACAGTGATGTTGAAGTTTTTGGGAGTGACAGTGACATTATTGGAGTGTTGAGCAGTGTCAGTGATGATGGAGTGTTGGTGAGTGACAGTGGTGTTGTTGGAGTATTGGGGAATGACCAGTAATGTTGTTGGAGTGTTAGGGAGTGACAGTGATGTTGTTCGAGTGTTGGGCAGTGACAGTGATGTTGGTCTGTTGGGGTGTATAAATGATGTAGGAGTATTGGGGAGTGACAGTGATGTTGCGGGAGTATTGAGCAGTGACAGTGCATTTGGAGTGTTGGGGAGTGACAGTGTGTTGGAGTACTGGGGATTGAAAATGATATTTTTGGAGTGTTGAGGAGTAACAGTGATGTTGTTGGAGTATTGGGGATTGACAGTGATGTTTTTTGAGTGTTGAGGAGTAACAGTGATGTTGTTGGAGTATTAGGGATTGACAGTGATGTTTTTGGAGTGTTGAGGAGTAACAGTAATGTTGTTTGAGTGTTGGGGAGTGGCAGTTAGGTTGCTGGAGCGTTGGGGAGTTGTAGTGATGTTGCTGGAGTGTTAAGGAGTGACAATGATTTTGTTGGAGTTTTGGGGAGTGACAGTGATTTTGGAGTGTTGGGGAGCATCAGTGTTGTTCCTTGAATGTTGCGGAGTGACAGTGATGTTGGAGTGTTGGAGAGTGACAGTGATGTTGTTGGAGTGTGGGGGAGTGATGGCGATGTTGGAGTGTTGGGGAGTGACAGTGATGTTGGAGTGTTGGGAAGTGACAGTGATGTTGGATTGTTGGGAAGTGACAATGCTGTTGGAGTGTTTGGGAGTGTCAGTGATGTTGTTGGGGTTTTGGGGAGTGAGAGTGATGTTGTTGAAGTGTTGGGAAGTGACAGTTGTGTTGGTTTGTTGGGGAGTGTCAATGATGAAGGAGAGTTGGGGAGTGACATTTCTGTTGCTGGAGTGTTGTGTGGTGTACGTGATGATGGAGTTTTGGGGTATGACAGTGATGTTGGTGGGTTGTGGAGCGACTGTGATGTTGATGGAGTGTTGGTGAGTGTCATTGATGTTGGAGTGTTGTGGAGTGACAGTGATGTTAGAGTGTTGGAAAGTGTCAGTGGTGTTGGAGTGTTGGGGTCTGGCAGTGAGGTTGGAGTATTGGGGAGTGGCAGTGAGGTTGCTGGAGTGTTGGGGAATAACAGTGATGTTGCTGGAGTGTTCAGAAGCGTTGGTAGTGTTGGGGTGTTGGGGAGGGATAGTGCGTTGGAGTATTGGGGACTGCCAGGATGTTGTTGGAGTGTTGAGGACTAACAGTGATGTTGGAGTGTTGGTGAGTGACAGTGATGTTGTTGGAGTGTAGGGGAATGTCAATTATGTTGGAGTGTTAGGCAGTGAGAGTGATTTTGTTTGAGATTTGAGGAGTCACAGTGATGTTGGAGTGTTGTGTAACAGTGTTGGAGTGGGAAACAGATGTTGGAGTGTTGGGCAGTGACAGTCATGTTGGAGTGTTGGGCAGTGACAGTCTAATTGGAGTGTTGGGGAGTGACAGTGTTGTTGGAGTGTTCGGGAATGACAGTGTTGTTGGAGTGTTGGGGAGTGACAGTGATATTGGTGTGTTGGGGAGTGACAGTGGTGCTGTTGGAGTTTTGGGGAGTGACAGTGATATTGTTGGAGTGTTGGGGAGTGACAGTGATGTTGGAGTGTTGTGGAGTAACGGTGCTATTGGATTGTTGGGGAGTGACAGTGATGTTGGAGTGTTGTGGAGTAACGGTGCTATTGGATTGTTGGGGAGTGAAACTGATGTTGGATTGTTGAGGAGAAACAGTGATGTTGGAGTGTTGGGGAGTGACAGAGATGTAGGCATGTTGGGGAGTGACAGTGATGTTGATGGAGTGTTGGGGAGTGACAGTGATGTAGGAGTGTGGGGGAGTGACAGTGATGTTGGAGTGTGGGGGAGTGACAGTGATGTTGGAGTGTTGGGGAGTGACAGTGATGTTGGATTGTTGAGGAGTGACAGTGATGTTGGAGTGTTGGGGAGTGACAGTGATGTTGGAGTGTTGGGGAGTGACAGTGCTGTTGGAGTGTTGGGGAGTGACAGTGAATTTGTAGTGTTGGGGAGTGACAGTGATGTTGGAGTGTTGGGGAGTGACAGTGATGTTGGAGTGTTGCGGAGTGACAGTGATGTAGGAGTGTTGGGGAGTGACAGTGATGTTGATGGAGTGTTGGGGAGTAACAGTGCTGTTGGAGTATTGTGGAGAGGCAGTGATGTTGGGGTGTTTTTTTGGGGTGTTGGTGAATGACAGTGATGCTGTTGGAGTGCTGGGAATGACAGTGATGTTGTTTGAAGTGCTGAGGAGTGACAGTGATGTTATCAGAATGTTGGGGAGTGTCAGTGATGTTGGAGTGCTGGGGAGTGTCAGTCATGTTGTTGGAGAGTTATGGAGTGACAGTGATATTGTTGGAGTGTTGGGAAGTGACAGTTCTATTGGTCTGTTGGTGAGTGTCAATGATGTAGGATTGTTGGGGAGTGCTGGTTGAGTGTTGGGGAAGGGCTGTGATGTTGCTGGTGTGCTGAGCATTAACAGTGATTTTGGAGTGTTGAGGGGTGCCCGTGATATTGGAGTTTTGGGGTATGACAGTTATGTTGGAGGTTTGTGAAGTGACAGTGATGTTGTTGGAGTGTTAGGGAGTGACAATGATGGTGGATTGAAGGGGAGTGTCAGTGCTGTTGGTTTGTTTGGGAGTGTCAATGATGTAGGAGTGTTGGGGAGTGACAGTGTTGTTGGAGTGTTGAGAGTGACAGTGATGTTGCTGGAGTGTTGAGCAGCGAAGGTGCTTTTGGAGTGTTGGGTAGTGACAGTGCTGTCGCTGGAGTGTTGCGGGGTGTCTGTTATGTTGGTGTGTTGGGGTATGACAGGGATGGCGGAGGATTGTGGAGCGACAATGATGTTGTTGGAGCGTTGGAGAGTGTCATTGATGTTGGTGTGTGTGGGAGTAACAGTGATGTTATAGTGTTGGAGAGTGTCAGTGGATTTGTGTTGGGGAGTGGCAGTGAGGTTGGAATGTTGGGGATTGGCAGTGAGGTTGCTGGAGTGTTGGGGAGTTGCAGTGATGTTGCTGGAGTGTTCGGGAGTGACAGTGATGTTGGAGTGTTGGTAATTGACAGTGATGTTCGAGTTATGGGGAGTGAATGTGATATTATTGGAGTGTTGTGGAGTGTCACCGATGTTGTTGGAGTTTTGGGGAGTGACGGTGATTTTGGAGTGTTGGGGAGTGTCAGTGATGTTGGAGTGTTGGGAAGTGACAGTGTTTTTGGAGTGTTGGGGAGTGACAGTGATGTTGGTGGGCTTTTGGGGAGTGAGAGTGATGTTGCTGGAGTGTTGGGGAGGATCAATAATTTTGTTGGTGTTTAGGGGTGTGACGGTGATGTTGTTAGAGCGTTGGGTAGTTTCAGTGATGTTGGAGTGTTGAGGACTGATAGTGAAGTTGTTTCAGTGTTGCGGAGTGACAATGATGTTGGATTATTGGGGTATGTCAGTGATGCTGGAATGTTAGCCAATGAGAGAGATGTTGAATTTTGTGGAGCGACAGTGATGCTGTTGGAGTGTTGGGGAGTGACAGTTTTGTATGAGTGTTCAGGAGTGCCAGTGATGTCGGAGTGTTGGGGAGTGACAGTGATGTTGGAGTGTTGGGGGTTGTCAGTGATGTTGTTGGGGTTTTGGGGAGTGAGAGTGATGTTGCTGGAGCGTTGGGGAGTTTCTGTGATGTTGGAGTGTTGGGGAGTGACAGTGATGTTGTTGGTGATTTGGGGAGTGACAGTGATGTTGGAGTATTGAGGAGTGACAGTGACGTTGGAATGTTGGAGAGTGACAGTGCTATTGGAGTGTTGGGGCGTGACAGTGATATTGGAGAGTTGGGGAGTGACAGTGATGTTGGAGTGTTGGGAAGTGACAGTGATGTTGGAAGGTTGGGAAGTGACAATGCTGTTGGAGTGTTTGGGAGTGTCAGTGATGTTGTTGGGGTTTTGGGGAGTGAGAGTGATGTTGTTGAAGTGTTGGGAAGTGACAGTTGTGTTGGTTTGTTGGGGAGTGTCAATGATGAAGGAGAGTTGGGGAGTGACATTACTGTTGCTGGAGTGTTATGTGGTGTACATTATGATGGAGTGTTGGGGTATGACAGTGATGTTGGTGGGTTGTGGAGCGACAATGATGTTGTTGGAGTGTTGGTGAGTGTCATTGATGTTGGAGTGTTGGGGGGTGACAGTGATGTTAGAGTGTTGGAAAGTGTCAGTGGTGTTGGAGTGTTGGGGTCTGGTAGTGAGGTTGGAGTATTGGGGAGTGGCAGTGAGGTTGCTGGAGTGTTGGGGAATAACAGTGATGTTGCTAGAGTCTTTGGAAGTGTTGGTAGTGTTGGAGTGTTGGGGAGGGATAGTGTGTTGGAGTATTGGGGAATGCCAGGATGTTGTTGGAGTGTTGAGGAGTAACAGTGATGTTGGAGTGTTGGGGAGTGACAGTGATTTTGCTTGAGATTTGAGGACTGACAGTGATGTTGGAGTGTTGTGTAACAGTGTTGGAGTGGGAAACTGATGTTGCTGGAGTGTTGGGCAGTGACAGTCATGTTGGAGTGTTTGAAAGACAGTGTTGTTGGAGTGTTGGGGAGTGACAGTGATATTGGTGCGTTGGGGAGTGACAATGGTGCTGTTGGAGTTTTGGGGAGTGACTGATATTGTTGGAGTTTTGGGGAGTGACAGTGATGTTGGAGTGTTGTGGAGTAATGATGCTATTGGATTGCTGGGGAGTGACAGTGATGTTGGATTGTTGAGGAGTGACAGTGATGTTGGAGTGTTGGGGAGTGACAGTGATGTAGGAGTGTGTGGGAGTGACCGTGATGTTGGAGTGTTGTGGAGTAACGGTGCTATTGGATTGTTGGGGAGTGACAGTGATGTTGGAGTGTTGTTGAGTAAGGGTGCTATTGGATTGTTGGTGATTGACAGTGATGTTGGATTGTTGAGGAGTGACAGTGATGTTGGAGTGTTGGGGAGTGACAGTGATGTAGGAGTGTGGGGGAGTGACAGTGATGTTGGAGTGTTGTGGAGTAACGGTGGTATTGGATTGTTGGGGAGTGACAGTGATGTTGGATTGTTGAGGAGTGACAGTGATGTTGGAGTGTTGGGGAGTGACAGTGATGTAGTAGTGTGGGGGAGTGACAGTGATGTTGGAGTGTTGTGGCGTAACGGTGCTATTGATTGTTGGTGATTGACAGTGATGTTGGATTGTTGAGGAGTGACAGTGATGTTGGAGTGTTGGGGAGTGACAGTGATGTAGGAGTGTTGGGAAGTGACAGTGATGTTGATGGAGTGTTGGGGAGTAACAGTGCTGTTGGAGTATTGTGGAGAGGCAGTGATGCTGGGGTGTTTTGGAAGTGACTGTTTTTTTGGGGTGTTGGTGAATGACAGTGATGCTGTTGGAGTGCTGGGAATGACAATGATGTTGTTTGAAGTGCTGAGGAGTGACAGTGATGTTATCAGAATGTTGGGGAGTGTCAGTGATGTTGGAGTGTTGGGGAGCGACAGTGATGTGGAGTGATGGGGAGTGACAGTGATGTTGGAGTATTGTGGAGAGGCAGTGATGTTGGAGTGTTTTGGAAGTGACTGTGATTTTGGGGTGTTGGGAAATGACAGTGATGCTGTTGGAGTGCTGAGGAGTGACAGTGATGTTATCAGAATGTTGGGGAGTGTCAGTGATGTTGGAGTGCTGGGGAGTGTCAGTCATGTTGTTGGAGAGTTATGGAGTGACAGTGATATTGTTGGAGTTTTGGGAAGTGACAGTTCTGTTGGTCTGTTGGTGAGTGTCAATGATGTAGGATTGTTGGGGAGTGCTGGTTGAGTGTTGGGGAAGGGCTGTGATGTTGCTGGTGTGCTGAGCATTAGCAGTGATTTTGGAGTGTTGAGGGGTGCCCGTGATATTGGAGTTTTGGGGTATGACAGTTATGTTGGAGGTTTGTGAAGTGACAGTGATGTTGTTGGAGTGTTAAGGAGTGACAATGATGGTGGATTGAAGGGGAGTGTCAGTGCTGTTGGTTTGTTTGGGAGTGTCAATGATGTAGGAGTGTTGTGGAGTGACAGTGTTGTTGGAGTGTTGAGAGTGACAGTGATGTTGCTGGAGTGTTGAGCAGCGAAGGTGCTTTTGGAGTGTTGGGTAGTGACAGTGCTGTCGCTGGAGTGTTGCGGGGTGTCTGTTATGTTGGTGTGTTGGGGTATGACAGGGATGGCGGAGGGTTGTGGAGCGACAATGATGTTGTTGGAGCGTTGGAGAGTGTCATTGATGTTGGTGTGTGTGGGAGTAACAGTGATGTTATAGTGTTGGAGAGTGTCAGTGGTTTTGTGTTGGGGAGTGGAAGTGATGATGGAATGTTGGGGATTTGCAGTGAGGTTGCTGGAGTGTTGGGGAGTTGCAGTGATGTTAGAGTGTTGGAAAGTGTCAGTGGTGTTGGAGTGTTGGGGTCTGGTAGTGAGGTTGGAGTATTGGGGAGTGGCAGTGAGGTTGCTGGAGTGTTGGGGAATAACAGTGATGTTGCTGGAGTGTTCAGAAGCTTTGGTAGTGTTGGGGTGTTGGGGAGGGATAGTGTGTTGGAGAATTGGGGAGTGCCAGGATTTTGTTGGAGTGTTGAGGAGTAACAGTGATGTTGGAGTGTTGGTGAGTGACAGTGATGTTGTTGGAGTGTAGGGGAATGTCAGTTATGTTGGGGTGTTAGGCAGTGAGAGTGATTTTGTTTGAGATTTGAGGAGTGACAGTGATGTTGGAGTGTTGTGTAACAGTGTTGGAGTGGGAAACTGATGTTGGAGTGTTGGGCAGTGACAGTCATGTTGGAGTGTTGGGCAGTGACAGTCAAATTGGAATGTTGGGGAGTGACAGTGTTGTTGTAGTGTTGGGGAGAGACAGTGTTGTTGGAGTGTTGGGGAGTGACAGTGATATTGGTGTGTTGGGGAGTGACAGTGGTGCTGTTGGAGTTTTGGGGAGTGACAGTGATATTGTTGGAGTGTTGGGGAGTGACAGTGATGTTGGAGTGTTGTGGAGTAACGGTGCTATTGGATTGTTGGGGAGTGACAGTGATGTTGGAGTTTTGCGGAGTAACGGTGCTATTGGATTGTTGGGGAGTGAAACTGATGTTGGAATGTTGAGGAGAGAAAGTGATGTTGGAGTGTTGGGGAGTGACAGTGATGTAGGCGTGTTGGGGAGTGACAGTGATGTTGATGGAGTGTTGGGGAGTGACAGTGATGTAGGAGTGTGGGGGAGTGACAGTGATGTTGGAGTGTTGGGGAGTGACAGTGATGTTGGATTGTTGAGGAGTCACAGTGATGTTGGAGTGTTGGGGAGTGACAGTGCTGTTGGAGTGTTGGGGAGTGACAGTGAATTTGTAGTGTTGGGGAGTGACAGTGATGTTGTAGTGTTGGGGAGTGACAGTGATGTTGGAGTGTTGCGGAGTGACAGTGATGTAGGAGTGTTGGGGAGTGACAGTGATGTTCATGGAGTGTTGGGGAGTAACAGTGCTGTTGGAGTATTGTGGAGAGGCAGTGATGTTGGGGTGTTTTGGAAGTGACTGTGATTTTGGGGTGTTGGTGAATGACAGTGATGCTGTAGGAGTGCTGGGAATGACAGTGATGTTGTTTGAAGTGCTGAGGAGTGACAGTGATGTTATCAGAATGTTGGGGAGTGTCAGTGATGTTGGAGCGCTGGGGAGTGTCAACCTTGTTGTTGGAGAGTTATGGAGTGACAGTGATATTGTTGGATGTTGGGAAGTGACAGTTCTGTTGGTCTGTTGGTGACTGTCAATGATGTAGGATTGTTGGGGAGTGCTGGTTGAGTGTTGGGGAAGGGCTGTGATGTTGGTTGTGTGTTGAGCATTAACAGTGCTTTTGGAGTGTTGAGGGGTGCCCGTGATGTTGGAGTGTTGGGGTATGACAGTTGTGTTCGAGGTTTGTGAAGTGACAGTGATGTTGTTGGAGTGTTAGGGAGTGACAATGATGGTGGATTGTAAGGAAGTGTCAGTGCTGTTGGTCTGTTTGGGAGTGTCAATGATGTAGGAGTGTTGGGGAGTGACAGTGTTGTTGGAGTGTTGAGAGTGACAGTGCTGTCGCTGGAGTGTTGCGGGGTGTCTGTTATGTTGGTGTGTTGGGGTATGACAGGGATGGCGGAGGGTTGTGGAGCGACAATGATGTTGTTGGAGCGTTCGAGTTTGTCATTGATGTTGGTGTGTGTGGGAGTAACAGTGATGTTATAGTGTTGGAGAGTGTCAGTGGTTTTGTGTTGGGGAGTGGCAGTGAGGTTGGAATGTTTGGGATTGGCAGTGAGGTTGCTGGAGTGTTGGGGAGTTGCAGTGATGTTGCTGGAGTGTTCGGGAGTGACAGTGATGTTGGAGTGTTGGTAATTGTCAGTGATGTTGGAGTTATGTGGAGTGAATGTGATATTATTGGAGTGTTGTGGAGTGTCACCGATGTTGTTGGAGTTTTGGGGAGTGACGGTGATTTTGGAGGGTTGTGGAGTGACATTTCTGTTGGTCTGTTGGTGAGTGTCAAAGATGTAGGTTTGTTGGGGAGTGACAGTGCTTTTGGAGTGTTGGGGAGTGTCAGTGATGTTGGAGTGTTGGGAAGTGACAGTGTTTTTGGAGTGTTGGGGAGTGACAGTGATGTTGGTGGGCTTTTGGGGAGTGAGAGTGATGTTGCTGGAGTGTTGGGGAGGATCAATAATTTTGTTGGTGTTTAGGGGTGTGACGGTGATGTTGTTAGAGCGTTGGGTAGTTTCAGTGATGTTGGAGTGTTGAGGACTGATAGTGAAGTTGTTTCAGTGTTGCGGAGTGACAATGATGTTGGATTATTGGGGAATGTCAGTGATGCTGGAATGTTAGCCAATGAGAGAGATGTTGAATTTTGTGGAGCGACAGTGATGCTGTTGGAGTGTTGGGGAGTGACAGTGATGTATGAGTGTTCAGGAGTGCCGGTGATGTCGGAGTGTTGGGGAGTGACAGTGATGTTGGAGTTTTGGCGGTTGTCAGTGATGTTGTTGGGGTTTTGGGGAGTGAGAGTGATGTTGCTGGAGCATTGGGGAGTTTCTGTGATGTTGGAGTGTTGGGGAGTGACAGTGATGTTGTTGGTGATTTGGGGAGTGACAGTGATGTTGGAGTATTGGGGAGTGACATTGACGTTGGAATGTTGGAGAGTGACAGTGATATTGGAGTGTTGGGGAGTGACAGTGATATTGGAGAGTTGGGGAGTGACAGTGATGTTGGAGTGTTGGGAAGTGACAGTGATGTTGGAAGGTTGGGAAGTGACAATGCTGTTGGAGTGTTTGGGAGTGTCAGTGATGTTGTTGGGGTTTTGGGGAGTGAGAGTGATGTTGTTGAAGTGTTGGGAAGTGACAGTTTTGTTGGTTTGTTGGGGAGTGTCAATGATGAAGGAGAGTTGGGGAGTGACATTACTGTTGCTGGAGTGTTATGTGGTGTACATTATGATGGAGTGTGGGGTATGACAGTGATGTTGGTGGGTTGTGGAGCGACAATGATGTTGTTGGAGTGTTGGTGAGTGTCATTGGTGTTGGAGTGTTGGGGAGTGACAGTGATGTTAGAGTGTTGGAAAGTGTCAGTGGTGTTGGAGTGTTGGGGTCTGGTAGTGAGGTTGGAGTATTGGGGACTGCCAGGATGTTGTTGGAGTGTTGAGGAGTAACAGTGATGTTGGAGTGTTGGTGAGTGAGAGTGATTTTGTTGGAGATTTGAGGAGTGACAGTGATGTTAGAGTGTTGTATAACAGTGTTGGAGTGGGAAACTGATTTTGCTGGAGTGTTGGGCAGTGACAGTCATGTTGGAGTGTTGAAGAGACAGTGTTGTTGGAGTGTTGGGGAGTGACAGTGATATTGGTGCGTTGGGGAGTGACAATGGTGCTGTTGGAGTTTTGGGGAGTGACAGTGATGTTGGAGTGTTGTGGAGTAATGGTGCTATTGGATTGTTGGGGAGTGACAGTGATGTTGGATTGTTGAGGAGTGACAGTGATGTTGGAGTGTTGGGGAGTGACAGTGATGTAGGAGTGTGTGGGAGTGACAGTGATGTTGGAGTGTTGTGGAGTAACGGTGCTATTGGATTGTTGGGGAGTGACAGTGATGTTGGAGTGTTGTGGAGTAACGGTGCTATTGGATTGTTGGTGAGTGACAGTGATGTTGGATTGTTGAGGAGTGACAGTGATGTTGGAGTGTTGGCGAATGACAGTGATGTAGGAGGGCGGGGGAGTGACAGTGATGTTGGAGTGTTGTGGAGTAACGGTGCTATTGGATTGTTGGGGAGTGACAGTGATGTTGGATTGTTGAGGAGTGACAGTGATGTTGGAGTGTTGGGGAGTGACAGTGATGTTGGAGTGTTGGGGAGCGACAGTGATGTGGAGTGTTGGGGAGTGGCAGTGATGTTGATGGAGTGTTGGGGAGTGACAGTGCTGTTGGAGTATTGTGGAGAGGCAGTGATGTTGGAGTGTTTTGGAAGTGACTGTGATTTTGGGGTGTTGGGAAATGACAGTGATGCTGTTGGAGTGCTGAGGAGTGACAGTGATGTTATCAGAATGTTGGGGAGTGTCAGTGATGTTGGAGTGCTGGGGAGTGTCAGTCATGTTGTTGGAGAGTTATGGAGTGACAGTGATATTGTTGGAGTGTTGGGGAGTGACAGTTCTGTTGGTCTGTTGGTGAGTGTCAATGATGTAGGATTGTTGGGGAGTGCTGGTTGAGTGTTGGGGAAGGGTTGTGATGTTGGTTGTGTGTTGAGCATTAACAGTGCTTTTGGAGTGTTGAGGGGTGCCCGTGATGTTGGAGTGTTGGGGTATGAAAGTGATGTTGGAGGTTTGTGAAGTGACAGTGATGTTGTTGGAGTGTTAGGGAGTGACAATGATGGTGGATTGTAGGGGAGTGTCAGTGCTGTTGGTCTGTTTGGGAGTGTCAATGATGTAGGAGTGTTGGGGAGTGACAGTGTTGTTGGAGTGGTGAGAGTGACAGTGATATTGCTGGAGTGTTGAGCAGTGAAAGTGCTCTTGGAGTGTTGGGTAGTGACAGTGCTGTCGCTGGAGTGTTGTGGGGTGTCTGTTATGTTGGTGTGTTGGGGTATGACATTGATGGCGGAGGGTTGTGGAGCGACAATGATGTTGTTGGAGCGTTGGAGAATGTCATTGATGTTGGTGTGTGTGGGAGTAACAGTGATGTTATAGTGTTGGAGAGTGTCAGTGGTTTTGTGTTGGGGAGTGGCAGTGAGGTTGGAATGTTGGGGATTGGCAGTGAGGTTGCTGGAGTGTTGGGGAGTTTCAGTGATGTTGCTGGAGTGTTAGGGAGTGACAGTGATGTTGGAGTGTTGGTAAGTGTCAGTGATGTTGGAGTTATGGGGAGTGAATGTGATATTAATGGAGTGTTGTGGCGTGTCACAGGTGTTGTTGGACTTTTGGGGAGTGACAGTGATGTCGGAGTTTTTGGGAGTGACGGTGATTTTGGAGTGTTGTGGAGTGACATTTCTGTTGGTCTGGTGGTGAGTGTCAATGATGTAGGATTGTTGGGGAGTGACAGTGCTTTTGGAGTGTTGGGGAGTGTCAGTGATGTTGGAGTGTTGGGGAGTGACAGTGGTGTTGGAGTGTTGGGGATTGTCAGTGATTTTGTTGGGGTTTTGGGGAGTGAGAGTGATGTTCATGGAGCGTTGGGGAGTTTCTTTGATGTTGGAGTGTTGGGGAGTGACAGTGATGTTGTTGGTGATTTGGAGAGTGACAGTGATGTTGGAGTATTGGGGAGTGACAGTTACGTTGGAATGATGGGGAGTGACAGTGATATTGGCGTGCTGCGGAGTGACAGTGATGTTGGAGATTTGGGGAGTGACAGTGATGTTGGAGTGTTGGAGAGTGACAGTGATGTTGGTGTGTTGGGGAGTGACAGTGATATTGGAGAGTTGGGGAGTGACAGTGATGTTGGAGTGTTGGGAAGTGACAGTGATGTTGGATTGTTGGGAAGTGACAATGCTGCTGGAGTGTTTGCGAGTGTCAGTGATGTTTTTTGGGGTTTTGGGGAGTGAGAGTGATGTTGTTGGAATGTTGGGAAGTGACAGTTGTGTTGGTTTGTTGGGGAGTGTCAATGATGAAGGAGAGTTGGGGAGTGACATTTCTGTTGCTGGAGTGTTGTGTGGTGTACGTGATGATGGAGTGTTGGGGTATGACAGTGATGTTGGTGGGTTGTGGAGCGACAGTGATGTTGTTGGAGTGTTGGTGAGTGTCATTGATGTTGGAGTGTTGGGGAGTGACAGTGATGTTAGAGTGTTGGAAAGTGTCAGTGGTGTTGGAGTGTTGGGGTCTGGTAGTGAGGTTGGAGTATTGGGGAGTGGCAGTGAGGTTGATTGAGTGTTGAGGAATAACAATGATGTTGCTGGAGTGTTTGGAAGTGTTGGTAGTGTTGGAGAGTTGGGGAGGGATAGTGTGTTGGAGTATTGGGGACTGAAAGGATGTTGTTGGAGTGTTGAGGAGTAACAGTGATGTTGGAGTGTTGGTGAGTGAGAGTGATTTTGTTTGAGATTTGAGGAGTGACAGTGATGTTGGAGTGTTGTGTAACAGTGTTGGAGTGGGAAACTGATGTTGCTGGAGTGTTGGGCAGTGACAGTCATGTTGGAGTGTTGGGGAGAGAGAGTGTTGTTGGAGTGTTGGGGAGTGACAGTGATATTGGTGTGTTGGGGAGTGACAATGGTGCTGTTGGAGTTTTGGGGAGTGACAGTGATATTGTTGGAGTGTTGGGGAGTGACAGTGATGTTGGAGTGTTGTGGAGTAACGGTGCTTTTGGATTGTTGGGGAGTGACATTGATGTTGGAGTGTTGTGGAGTAACGGAGCTATTGGATTGTTGGGGAGTGACAGTGATGTTGGATTGTTGAGGAGTGACAGTGATGTTGGATTGTTGAGGAGTGACAGTGATGTTGGATTGTTGGGGAGTGACAGTGATGTAGGAGTGTGGGGGAGTGACAGTGATGTTGGAGTGTTGTGGCGTAACGGTGCTATTGGATTGTTGGGGATTGACAGTGATGTTGGATTGTTGAGGAGTGACAGTGATGTTGTAGTGTTGGGGCGTGACAGTGATGTTGGAGTGTTGGGGAGTGACAGTGATGTAGGAGTGTTGGGGAGTGACAGTGATGTTGATGGAGTGTTGTGGAGTGACAGTGATTGTGTAGTGTTGGGGAGTGACAGTGATGTTGTAGTGTTGGGGAGTGACAGTGATGTTGGAGTGTTGGGGAGTGACAGTGATGTTGCTGGAGTGTTTGGAAGTGTTGGTAGTGTTGGAGTGTTGGGGAGGGATAGTGTGTTGGAGTATGGGGGACTGACAGGATGTTGTTGGAGTGTTGAGGAGTAACAGTGATGTTGGAGTCTTGGTGAGTGACTGTGATGTTGTTGGAGTGTTGGGGAATGTCAGTTATTTTGGAGTGTTAGTCAGTGAGAGTGATTTTGTTTGAGATTTGAGGAGTGACAGTGATGTTGGAGTGTTGTGTAACTGTGTTGGAGTGGGAAAATGATGTTGCTGGAGTGTTGGGCAGTGACAGTGCTGTTGGAGTATTGTGGAGAGGCAGTGATGTTGGAGTGTTTTGGAAGTGACTGTGATTTTGGGGTGTTGGGAAATGACAGTGATGCTGTTGGAGTGCTGGGAATGACAGTGATGTTATTTGAAGTGCTGAGGAGTGACAGTGATGTTATCAGAATGTTGGGGAGTGTCAGTGATGTTGGAGTGCTGGGGAGTGTCAGTCATGTTGTTGGAGAGTTATGGAGTGACAGTGATATTGTTGGAGTGTTGGGGATTGTCAGTGATTTTGTTGGGGTTTTGGGGAGTGAGAGTGATGTTCCTGGAGCGTTGGGGAGTTTCTGTGATGTTGGAGTGTTGGGGAGTGACAGTGATGTTGGATTGTTGAGGAGTGACAGTGATGTTGGAGTGTTGGGGAGTGACAGTGATGTAGTAGTGTGGGGGAGTGACAGTGATGTTGGAGTGTTGTGGAGTAACGGTGCTATTGGATTGTTGGGGAGTGACAGTGATGTTGGATTGTTGAGGAGTGACAGTGATGCTGTAGTGTTGGGGAGTGACAGTGATGTTGTAGTGTTGGGGAGTGAAAGTGATGTTGGAGTGCTGGGGAGTGACAGTGATGTAGGAGTGTTGGGGAGTGACAGTGATGTTGCTGGAGTGTTTGGAAGTGTTGGTAGTGTTGGAGTGTTGGGGAGGGATAGTGTGTTGGAGTATGGGGGACTGACAGGATGTTGTTGGAGTGTTGAGGAGTAACAGTGATGTTGGAGTCTTGGTGAGTGACAGTGATGTTGTTGGAGTGTTGGGGAATGTCAGTTATGTTGGAGTGTTAGTCAGTGAGAGTGATTTAGTTTGAGATTTGAGGAGTGACAGTGATGTTGGAGTGTTGTGTAACAGTGTTGGAGTGGGAAACTGATGTTGCTGGAGTGTTGGGCAGTGACAGCGCTGTTGGAGTATTGTGGAGAGGCAGTGATGTTGGAGTGTTTTGGAAGTGACTGTGATTTTGGGGTGTTGGGAAATGACAGTGATGCTGTTGGAGTGCTGGGAATGACAGTGATGTTATTTGAAGTGCTGAGGAGTGACAGTGATGTTATCAGATTGTTGGGGAGTGTCAGTGATGTTGGAGTGCTGGGGAGTGTCAGTCATGTTGTTGGAGAGTTATGGAGTGACAGTGATATTGTTGGAGTGTTGGGGAGTGACAGTTCTGTTGGTCTGTTGGTGAGTGTCAATGATGTAGGATTGTTGGGGAGTGCTGGTTGAGTGTTGGGGAAGGGCTGTGATGTTGCTGGTGTGTTGAGCATTAACAGTGATTTTGGAGTGTTGAGGGGTGCCCGTGATGTTGGAGTGTTGGGGTATGACAGTTATGTTGGAGGTTTGTGAAGTGACAGTGATGTTGTTGGAGTGTTAGGGAGTGACAATGATGGTGGATTGAAGGGGAGTGTCAGTGCTGTTGGTCTGTTTGGGAGTGTCAGTGATGTAGGAGTGTTGGGGAGTGACAGTGTTGTTGGAGTGTTGAGAGTGATGATGATATTGCTGGAGTGTTGAGCAGTGAAGTTGCTCTTGGAGTGTTGGGTAGTGACAGTGCTGTCGCTGGAGTGTTGTGGGGTGTCTGTTATGTTGGTGTGTTGGGGTATGACAGTGATAGCGGAGGGTTGTGGAGCGACAATGATGTTGTTGGAGCGTTGGAGAGTGTCATTGATGTTGGTGTGTGTGGGAGTAATAGTGATGTTATAGTGTTGGAGAGTGTCAGTGGTTTTGTGTTGGGGAGTGGCAGTGAAGTTGGAATGTTGGGGGTTGGCAGTGAGGTTGCTGGATGTTGGGGATTTGCAGTGATGTTGCTGGAGTGTTCGGGAGTGACAGTGATGTTGGAGTGTTGGTAAGTGTCAGTGATGTTGGAGTTATGGGGACTGAATGTGATATTACTGGAGTGTTGTGGAGTTTCACTGGTGTTGTTGGACTTTTGGGGAGTGACAGTGATGTTGTTGGAGTTTTGGGGAGTGACGGTGATTTTGGAGTGTTGTGGAGTGACATTTCTGTTGGTCTGTTGGTGAGTATCAATGATGTAGGATTGATGGGGAGTGACAGTGATGTCGGAGTGTTGGGGAGTGTCAGTGATGTCGGAGTGTTGGTGAGTGACAGTGATGTTGGAGTGTTCAGGAGAGCCAGGGATGTTGGAGTGTTGGGGAGTGACAGTGATGTTGGAGTGTTGGGGACTGTCAGTGATGTTGTTGGGGTTTTGGGGAATGAGAGTGATGTTCCTGGAGCATTGGGGAGTTTCTGTGATGTTGGAGTGTTGGGGAGTGACAGTGATGTTGGAGTATTGGGGAGTGACATTTATGTTGGAATGTTGGGGAGTGACAGTGATATTGGAGTGTTGGGGAATGACAGTGATGGTGGAGAGTTGGGGAGTGACAGTGATGTTGGAGTGTTGGAGAGTGACAGTGATGTTGGTGTGTTGGGGAGTGACAGTGATATTGGAGAGTTGGGGAGTGACAGTGATGTTGGATTGTTGGGAAGTGACAGTAATGTTGGATTGTTGGGAAGTGACAATGCTGCTGGAGTGTTTGCGAGTGTCAGTGATGTTGTTGGGGTTTTGGGGAGTGAGAGTGATGTTGTTGGAGTGTTGGGAAGTGACAGTTGTGTTGGTTTGTTGGGGAGTGTCAATGATGAAGGAGAGTTGGGGAGTGACATTTCTGTTGCTGGAGTGTTGTTTGATGTACGTGATGATGGAGGGTTGGGGTATGACAGTGATGTTGGTGGGTTGTGGAGCGACAGTGATGTTGTTGGAGTGTTGGTGAGTGTCATTGATGTTGGAGTGTTGGGGAGTGACAGTGATGTTAGAGTGTTGGAAAGTGTCAGTGGTGTTGGAGTGTTGGGGTCTGGTAGTGAGGTTGGAGTATTGGGGAGTGGCAGTGAGGTTGCTGGAGTGTTGGGGAATAACAGTGATGTTGCTGGAGTGTTCAGAAGCGTTGTTAGTGTTGGAGTGTTGGGGAGGGATAGTGTGTTGGAGTATTGGGGACTGCCAGGATGTTGTTGGAGTGTTGAGGAGTAACAGTGATGTTGGAGTGTTGGTGAGTGACATTGATGTTGTTGGAGTGTTGGGGAATGTCAGTTATGTTGGAGTGTTAGGCAGTGAGAGTGAGTTTGTTTTGATTTGAGGAGTGACAGTGATGTTGGAGTGTTGTGTAACAGTGTTGGAGTGGGAAACTGATGTTGCTGGAGTGTTGGGCAGTGACAGTCATGTTGGAGTGTTGGGGAGTGACAGTGATATTGGTGTGTTGGGGAGTGACAGTGGTGCTGTTGGAGTTTTGGGGAGTGACAGTGATATTGTTGGAGTGTTGGGGAGTGACAGTGATGTTGGAGTGTTGTGGAGTAACGGTGCTTTTTGATTGTTGGGGAGTGACAGTGATGTTGGATTGTTGAGGAGTGACAGTGATGGTGGAGTGTTGGGGAGTGACAGTGATGTAGGAGTGTTGGGGAGTGACAGTGATGTAGGAGTGTTGTGGAGTAACGGTGCTATTGGATTGTTGGGGAGTGACATTGATGTTGGATTGTTGAGGAGTGACAGAGATGTTGTAGTGTTGGGGAGTGACAGTGATGTTGGAGTGTTGGGGAGTGACAGTGATGTAGGAGTGTTGGGGAGTGACAGTGATGTTGATGGAGTGTTGGGGAGTGACAGTAATTTTGTAGTGTTGGGGAGTGACAGTGATGTTGTAGTGTTGGGGAGTGACAGTGATGTTGGAGTGTTGGGGAGTGACAGTGATGTAGGAGTGTTGGGGAGTGACAGTGATGTTGATGGAGTGTTGTGGAGTGACAGTGATTTTGTAGTGTTGGGGAGTGACAGTGATTTTGTAGTGTTGGGGAGTGACAGTGATGTTGGAGTGTTGGTGAGTGACAGTTATGTTGGAGTGTTGGGGAGTGACAGTTATGTTGGAGTGTTGGGGAGTGACAGTGATGTAGGAGTGTTGGGGAGTGACAGTGATGTTGATGGAGTGTTTTGGAGTGAAAGTGCTGTTGGAGTATTGTGGAGAGGCAGTGATGTTGGAGTGTTTTGGAAGTGACTGTGACTTTGGGGTTTTGGGGAACGACAGTGATGCTGTTGGAGTGCTGGGAATGACAGTGATGTTGTTTGAAGTGCTGAGGAGTGACAGTGATGTTATCGGAATGTTGGGGATTGTCAGTCATGTTGTTGAAGAGTTATGGAGTGACAGTGATATTGTTGGAGTGTTGGGGAGTGACAGTTCTGTTGGTCTGTAGGTGAGTGTCAATGATGTAGGATTGTTGGGGAGTGCTAGTTGAGTGTTGGGGAAGGGCTGTAATGTTGCTGGTGTGTTGAGCTTTCACAGTGCTTTTGGAGTGTTGAGGGGTGCCCGTGATGTTTGAGTGTTGGGGTATGACAGTGATGTTGGAGGTTTGTGAAGTGACAGTGATGTTGTTGGAGTGTTAGGGAGTGACAATGATGGTGGATTGAAGGGGAGTGTCAGTGCTGTTGGTCTGTTTGGGAGGGTCAATGATGTAGGAGTGTTGGGGAGTGACAGTGTTGTTGGAGTGTTGAGAGTGACAGTGATATTGCTGGAGTGTTGAGCAGTGAAAGTGCTCTTGGAGTGTTGGGTAGTGACAGTGCTGTCGCTGGAGTGTTGTGGGGTGTCTGTTCTGTTGGTGTGTTGGGGTATGACAGTGATAGCGGAGGGTTGTGGAGCGACAATGATGTTGTTGGAGCGTTGGAGAATGTCATTGATGTTGGTGTGTGTGGGAGTAACAGTGATGTTATAGTGTTGGAGAGTGTCAGTGGTTTTGTGTTGGGGAGTGGCAGTGAGGTTGGAATGTTGGGGGTTGGCAGTGAGGTTGCTGGAGTGTTGGGGAGTTGCAGTGATGTTGCTGGAGTGTTCGGGAGTGACAGTGATGTTGGAGTGTTGGTAAGTGTCAGTGATGTTGGAGTTATGGGGACTGAATGTGATATTACTGGAGTGTTGTGGAGTTTCACTGGTGTTGTTGGACTTTTGGGGAGCGACAGTGATGTTGTTGGAGTTTTGGGGAGTGACGGTGATTTTGGAGTGTTGTGGAGTGACATTTCTGTTGGTCTGTTGGTGAGTGTCAATGATGTAGGATTGCTGGGGAGTGTCAGTGATGTCGGAGTGTTGGGGAGTGTCAGTGATGTCGGAGTGTTGGGGAGTGACAGTGATGTTGTAGTGTTCAGGAGAGCCAGGGATGTTGGAGTGTTGGGGAGTGACAGTGATGTTGGAGTGTTGGGGACTGTCAGTGATGTTGTTGGGGTTTTGGGGAATGAGAGTGATGTTCCTGGAGCGTTGGGGATTTTCTGTGATGTTGGAGTGTTGGAGAGTGACAGTGATGTTGGTGTGTTGGGGAGTGACAGTGATATTGGAGAGTTGGGGAATGACAGTGATATTGGAGTGTTGGGGATTGACAGTGATGTTGGAGTGTTGGGAAGTGACAGTAATGTTGGATTGTTGGGAAGTGACAATGCTGCTGGAGTGTTTGGGAGTGTCAGTGATGTTGTTGGGGTTTTGGGGAGTGAGAGTGATGTTGTTGGAGTGTTGGGAAGTGACAGTTGTGTTGGTTTGTTGGGGAGTGTCAATGATGAAGGAGAGTTGGGGAGTGACATTTCTGTTGCTGGAGTGTTGTGTGGTGTACGTGATGATGGAGGGTTGGGGTATGACAGTGATGTTGGTGGGTTGTGGAGCGACAGTGATGTTGTTGGAGTGTTGGTGAGTGTCATTGATTTTGGAGTGTTGGGGAGTGACAGTGATGTTAGAGTGTTGGAAAGTGTCAGTGGTGTTGGAGTGTTGGGGTCTGGTAGTGGGGTTGGAGTATTGGGGAGTGGCAGTGAGGTTGCTGGAGTGTTGGAGAATAACAGTGATGTTGCTGGAGTGTTCAGAAGCGTTGGTAGTGTTGTAGTATTGGGCAGGGATAGTGTGTTGGAGTATTGTTGACTGACAGGATGTTGTTGGAGTGTTGAGGAGTAACATTGATGTTGGAGTGTTGGTGAGTGACATTGATGTTGTTGGAGTGTTGGGGAATGTCAGTTATGTTGGAGTGTTAGGCAGTGAGAGTGAGTTTGTTTTGATTTGAGGAGTGACAGTGATGTTGGAGTGTTGTGTAACAGTGTTGGAGTGGGAAACTGATGTTGCTGGAGTGTTGGGCAGTGACAGTCATGTTGGAGTGTTGGGGAGAGACTGTTGTTGGAGTGTTGGGGAGTGACAGTGATATTGGTGTGTTGGGCAGTGACAGTGGTGCTGTTGGAGTTTTGGGGAGTGACAGTGATATTGTTGGAGTGTTGTGGAGTGACAGTGATGTTGGAGTGTTGTGGAGTAACGGTGCTATTGGATTGTTGGGGAGTGACATTGATGTTGGATTGTTGAGGAGTGACAGAGATGTTGTGGTGTTGGGGAGTGACAGTGATGTAGGAGTGTTGGGGAGTGACAGTGATGTTGATGGAGTGTTGTGGAGTGACAGTGATTTTGTAGTGTTGGGGAGTGACAGTGATGTTGTAGTGTTGGGGAGTGACAGTGATGTTGGAGTGTTGGGGAGTGACAGTTATTTTGGAGTGTTGGGGAGTGACAGTGATGTAGGAGTGTTGGGGAGTGACAGTGATGTAGGAGTGTTGGGGAGTGACAGTGATGTTGATGGAGTGTTGGGGAGTGAAAGTGCTGTTGGAGTATTGTGGAGAGGCAGTGATGTTGGAGTGTTTTGGAAGTGACTGTGATTTTGGGGTTTTGGGGAACGACAGTGATGCTGTTGGAGTGCTGGGAATGACAGTGATGTTGTTTGAAGTGCTGAGGAGCGACAGTGATGTTATCGGAATGTTGGGGAGTGTCAGTCATGTTGTTGGAGAGTTATGGAGTGACAGTGATATTGTTGGAGTGTTGGGGAGTGACAGTTCTGTTGGTCTGTAGGTGAGTGTCAATGATGTAGGATTGTTGGGGAGTGCTAGTTGAGTGTTGGGGAAGGGCTGTAATGTTGCTGGTGTGTTGAGCTTTCACAGTGCTTTTGGAGTGTTGAGGGGTGCCCGTGATGTTTGAGTGTTGGGGTATGACAGTGATGTTGGAGGTTTGTGAAGTGACAGTGATGTTGTTGGAGTGTTAGGGAGTGACAATGATGGTGGATTGAAGGGGAGTGTCAGTGCTGTTGGTCTGTTTGGGAGTGTCAATGATGTAGGAGTGTTGGGGAGTAACAGTGTTGTTGGAGTGTTGAGAGTGACAGTGATATTGCTGGAGTGTTGAGCAGTGAAAGTGCTCTTGGAGTGTTGGGTAGTGACAGTGCTGTCGCTGGAGTGTTGTGGGGTGTCTGTTCTGTTGGTGTGTTGGGGTATGACAGTGATAGCGGAGGGTTGTGGAGCGACAATGATGTTGTTGGAGCGTTGGAGAGTGTCATTGATGTTGGTGTGTGTGGGAGTAACAGCGATGTTATAGCGTTGGAGAGTGTCAGTGGTTTTGTGTTGGGGAGTGGCAGTGAGGTTGGAATGTTGGGGGTTGGCAGTGAGGTTGCTGGAGTGTTGGGGAGTTGCAGTGATGTTGCTGGAGTGTTCGGGAGTGACAGTGATGTTGGAGTGTTGGTAAGTGTCAGTGATGTTGGAGTTATGGGGACTGAATGTGATATTACTGGAGTGTTGTGGAGTTTCACTGGTGTTGTTGGACTTTTGGGGAGTGACAGTGATGTTGTTGGAGTTTTGGGGAGTGACGGTGATTTTGGAGTGTTGTGGAGTGACATTTCTGTTGGTCTGTTGGTGAGTGTCAATGATGTAGGATTGTTGGAGAGTGACAGTGCATTTGGAGTGTTGGGGAGTGTCAGTGATGTCGGAGTGTTGGGGAGTGACAGTGATGTTGGAGTGTTCAGGAGAGCCAGGGATGTTGGAGTGTTGGGGAGTGACAGTGATGTTGGAGTGTTGGGGACTGTCAGTGATGTTGTTGGGGTTTTGGGGAATGAGAGTGATGTTCCTGGAGCGTTGGGGATTTTCTGTGATGTTGGAGTGTTGGAGAGTGACAGTGATGTTGGTGTGTTGGGGAGTGACAGTGATATTGGAGAGTTGGGGAGTGACAGTGATGTTGGAGTGTTGGGAAGTGACAGTAATGTTGGATTGTTGGGAAGTGACAATGCTGCTGGAGTGTTTGGGAGTGTCAGTGATGTTGTTGGGGTTTTGGGGAGTGAGAGTGATGTTGTTGGAGTGTTGGGAAGTGACAGTTGTGTTGGTTTGTTGGGGAGTGTCAATGATGAAGGAGAGTTGGGGAGTGACATTTCTGTTGCTGGAGTGTTGTGTGGTGTACGTGATGATGGAGGGTTGGGGTATGACAGTGATGTTGGTGGGTTGTGGAGCGACAGTGATGTTGTTGGAGTGTTGGTGAGTGTCATTGATTTTGGAGTGTTGGGGAGTGACAGTGATGTTAGAGTGTTGGAAAGTGTCAGTGGTGTTGGAGTGTTGGGGTCTGGTAGTGGGGTTGGAGTATTGGGGAGTGGCAGTGAGGTTGCTGGAGTGTTGGAGAATAACAGTGATGTTGCTGGAGTGTTCAGAAGCGTTGTTAGTGTTGTAGTATTGGGCAGGGATAGTGTGTTGGAGTATTGGTGACTGACAGGATGTTGTTGGAGTGTTGAGGAGTAACATTGATGTTGGAGTGTTGGTGAGTGACATTGATGCTGTTGGAGTGTTGGGGAATGTCAGTTATTTTGGAGTGTTAGGCAGTGAGAGTGAGTTTGTTTTGATTTGAGGAGTGACAGTGATGTTGGAGTGTTGTGTAACAGTGTTGGAGTGGGAAACTGATGTTGCTGGAGTGTTGGGCAGTGACAGTCATGTTGGAGTGTTGGGGAGAGACTGTTGTTGGAGTGTTGGGGAGTGACAGTGGTGCTGTTGGAGTTTTGGGGAGTGACAGTGATATTGTTGGAGTGTTGGGGAGTGACAGTGATGTTGGAGTGTTGGGGAGTAACGGTGCTTTTGGATTGTTGGGGAGTGACAGTGATGTTGGATTGTTGAGGAGTGACAGTGATGGTGGAGTGTTGGGGAGTGACAGTGATGTAGGAGTGTGGGGGAGTGACAGTGATGTTGGAGTGTTGGGGAGTAACGGTGCTTTTGGATTGTTGGGGAGTGACAGTGATGTTGGATTGTTGGGGAGTGACAGTGATGGTGGAGTGTTGGGGAGTGACAGTGATGTAGGAGTGTGGGGGAGTGACAGTGATGTTGGAGTGTTGTGGAGTAACGGTGCTATTGGATTGTTGGGGAGTGACAGTGATGTAGGAGTGTTGGGGAGTGACAGTGATGTTGATGGAGTGTTGGGGAGTGAAAGTGCTGTTGGAGTATTGTGGAGAGGTAGTGATGTTGGAGTGTTTTGGAAGTGACTGTGATTTTGGGGTTTTGGGGAACGACAGTGATGCTGTTGGTGTGCTGGGAATGACAGTGATGTTGTTTGAAGTGCTGAGGAGTGACAGTGATGTTATCGGAATGTTGGGGAGTGTCAGTCATGTTGTTGGAGAGTTATGGAGTGACAGTGATATTGTTGGAGTGTTGGGGAGTGACAGTTCTGTTGGTCTGTAGGTGAGTGTCAATGATGTAGGATTGTTGGGGAGTGCTAGTTGAGAGTTGGGGAAGGGCTGTAATGTTGCTGGTGTGTTGAGCTTTCACAGTGCTTTTGGAGTGTTGAGGGGTGCCCGTGATGTTTGAGTGTTGGGGTATGACAGTGATGTTGGAGGTTTGTGAAGTGACAGTGATGTTGTTGGAGTGTTAGGGAGTGACAATGATGGTGGATTGAAGGGGAGTGTCAGTGCTGTTGGTCTGTTTGGGAGTGTCAATGATGTAGGAGTGTTGGGGAGTAACAGTGTTGTTGGAGTGTTGAGAGTGACAGTGATGTTGGTGTGTTGGGGAGTGACAGTGATGTTGGTGTGTTGGGGAGTGACAGTGATATTGGAGAGTTGGGGAGTGACAGTGATGTTGGAGTGTTGGGAATTGACAGTAATGTTGGATTGTTGCGATGTGACAATGCTGCTGGAGTGTTTGGGAGTGTCAGTGATGTTGTTGGGGTTTTGGGGAGTGAGAGTGATGTTGTTGGAGTGTTGGGAAGTGACAGTTGTGTTGGTTTGTTGGGGAGTGTCAATGATGAAGGAGAGTTGGGGAGTGACATTTCTGTTGCTGGAGTGTTGTGTGATGTACGTGATGATGGAGGGTTGGGGTATGACAGTGATGTTGGTGGGTTGTGGAGCGACAGTGATGTTGTTGGAGTGTTGGTGAGTGTCATTGATTTTGGAGTGTTGGGGAGTGACAGTGATGTTAGAGTGTTGGAAAGTGTCAGTGGTGTTGGAGTGTTGGGGTCTGGTAGTGAGGTTGGAGTATTGGGGAGTGGCAGTGAGGTTGCTGGAGTGTTGGAGAATAACAGTGATGTTGCTGGAGTGTTCAGAAGCGTTGGTAGTGTTGTAGTATTGGGCAGGGATAGTGTGTTGGAGTATTGGTGACTGACAGGATGTTGTTGGAGTGTTGAGGAGTAACAGTGATGTTGGAGTGTTGGTGAGTGACATTGATGCTGTTGGAGTGTTGGGGAATGTCAGTTATGTTGGAGTGTTAGGCAGTGAGAGTGAGTTTGTTTTGATTTGAGGAGTGACAGTGATGTTGGAGTGTTGTGTAACAGTGTTGGAGTGGGAAACTGATGTTGCTGGAGTGTTGGGCAGTGACAGTCATGTTGGAGTGTTGGGGAGTGGCAGTGATATTGGTGTGTTGGGGAGTGACAGTGGTGCTGTTGGAGTTTTGGGGAGTGACAGTGATATTGTTGGAGTGTTGGGCAGTGACAGTGATGTTGGAGTGTTGTGGAGTAACAGTGCTTTTGGATTGTTGGGGAGTGACAGTGATGTTGGATTGTTGAGGAGTGACAGTGATGGTGGAGTGTTGGGGAGTGACAGTGATGTAGGAGTGTTGGGGAGTGACAGTGATGTAGGAGTGTGGGGGAGTGACATTGATGTAGGAGTGTTGGGGAGTGACAGTGATGTTGATGGAGTGTTGTGGAGTGACAGTGATTTTGTAGTGTTGGGGAGTGACAGTGATGTTGTAGTGTTGGGGAGTGACAGTTATGTTGGAGTGTTGGGGAGTGACAGTTATGTTGGAGTGTTGGGGAGTGACAGTGATGTAGAAGTTTTGGGGAGTGACA